>NC_081795.1:3047675-3301258 GCF_963082965.1 Carassius carassius
AAACTAAACAGGGTGCACAGAGATATGCAAATACATATGCAGGAAAGGCAAGCAGAACAGCCTATCATAATGTTCGGTCCGAACATTTTGATTGGACAAACATTTTATTGCCCTACACCTTTTACAAATGATATAAATGCATATAACTATATTTAGACCACTTAACTTAATGATTGCTATCAGGATGGGAAGAGACATTTTCTACCAGAATAACACAGTTTTTTTAACCAAATCACCAACCCTGCCTTTAATAGTGCCTTTAGCGGAGATAAAAGTTGGGTTCTTTCTTAATAAAGTTCTGTTCCAGAGACAGGAGAGATTCTGAGATTCACAGATTCACTGTCAATTAACTGTAGAGTAACGAGCCTTATCTCAGATTCAGAGAAATATTTCGAATTACATCTGCTGTCATCTTGGATAAGAAAAACATGAAAACAAATGAAAAACAACACACACACACACACACACACACACACACACACACGCACACAAAGCAACAGAGAACACAAATAAAATAAAGAATGTTTTAAACAAAAATGCAAAAAAAAAAAATCAAACAAAACATGTTGGAATGAAAAATGGAAGCCTGTTTCTGCCATGTGAAATTATAATTGTGACATATCTATTTTTTTTTTTCTTTTAGAATTTCAAATTCTCAGAATTGCAAGATACAAACTCAGAATTCTGACTTTTTAAAAAATGTTTTTACAAAGTTTACATCTTGCAATTCTGAGTTTAGATCTCGCAATTCAAGGTTTATTTCTACTTTTACTTTCTACTGATCTGTATAAAAAAATGCAGAAAACTTTTTTTTTATTCCCGTGGCAGACACAGGGTTCAATATGAATCCTAAAATAATAAAATAATAATAAAAAAACACCTTAATCAAACAGAATAAAATACACACACACGCACACAAATCTGTTCAGATTTTCCCACAATCGCAGTGCTGTGGATTCTGTAGACTAGATTTAAACAGGGTAAAACAGATTAATCAGATCTAAAAATACTACTCTTATTGGTAGCAGATAGCAAAATAAAGTTCTAAAACATTAAATAAATGGATAAGCAAGGGGTGTGTAGAACTTTAATGACAGGCCTGTTGATTCTTTAGGGGCCTGTTTATAGAATTATAGATCTATTTCCAGGTCATTTTCAGATAAAGTGACTTCAGTTTACAAAAAGCAAGATTTCAATGCAGCAAAATCTGAAAAGCTTTAATTGCATAAAACAGTTTCTACCTGCAGAATCGGTTCTGTAACCCTTATATGTTAAATGTATTTTGATTTGATTTACAGAAAACACAATAAAAATGAACTTAGCTAGTGGGAAGCTGCAGATGGAAACAGTCTCAACAAATATAAGCTTTTCCCCCAGATCCTGTGCGCTTCTGCCTAAACTGTCACAGCAGGAAACAGAGCTGAGTTTCAGAAGATAAAAGTGCCACTGCATACACTGATAACGTGAAATCTGGCAGCAGGTCGTGTTTCTGAGCTGAAAACAGTCATAGGTCGCTTTACCATTGATACATCGGCATACCGTTTGAATGCTATGAAGTTGCTTGTGTTGGCGTAAGGTTCATTAAGAGTCTGAATATCAAAATGTGCATGCCAAAACACCTCAGGGGGGTTACTGAGATACAAGCAAGTGTGTGTGTGTGTGTGTGTGTGTGAAACGGCAGTGATCTCAGCCAATCTCTGAGCTGCATGAGGTTAAATGAAGTTAAATGCGACATTTAAATAAAACATGTTAAGGGAAAGATGGATTTCACAGTTGGCGGGCATGAACTGATCAAAGCCGTCTGATAAATTGATACTGGCAAACACAAACATGCATAAACATATTTGTGCAAACACACCAGAGTATGTGAGCGATGCAAAGAGGACTTGCATGATTTTGCCTGGAGCGAGAAACAGTTTCTTCTTTTTCATTTTTTAATCAGAGGGTCAGCATGTTCTGGCTGAGATCGCTCCCAAAACACTCCATCACAACCACTATACACTTCAACATCTGCATCTGATGTCAGCAATAATTCACACACTATTCGAAATAGACTTTTAACAGTGGGAATAAAAGAAGATAGAATTTGGGAAATATTAATTGGGAAATATAATGATGGATGAATGAGCAATTTGGAATAATAATTATAGTAATATATATTATATTATTATATTATTAATTATATATTCTTAATTTGGGGTACTTTTTTTGTATTTTTTATGGATAAATGCAAAAAAGCATTTTCCAGCTATTATATTAAACTAACTTTATATATGAAAATAAAATTATATTTATCATTTTTTTTCTAATGGAAACAAGTTTGGGAAGCATATTACTGGAAAAATTAAATATACAAAATGTTACGTGAATATTAATAATAAACAACTGAGCAATTTTAAATGACAACAATAGCGACAACAACAATAATAATAAATTATTTTTATCTTCATTTTTTTTTAATGGATAAAAAATCCCTGCAAAATTAAGAGTTTGTTTATATGTGCAATATTACTATTTTATTTATCATTTCTGCTATTTATATTACAATCATATATGGCATTAATATTACATTGGTAAATATGTAAAAAAAATATTCAAATAACAATAGAATTTGGGAAATAGTACTAGAGAGAAAATGATCAAATATACCAAATTATTGATTTGATGTTGATTATTTGATGCGAATGATGTTGACTTTATTAGTTTTTTTCAAATTATACACATGCACAATTACTAGTGTTCATCTACTATTAATAATACTACATTCATATAGTATATTCAAATTATATTTATAAGTGTGTGGAGCAGTAACTGGGTGTAAAATCTGCTATGGAGTGAAACCGGAGTGAGATTTCTTTAAGCTGTGCTCTAGCTGCAAACAGAAATCCTGGAGTGGAGTCGGAGCGGAGCGATTAAAGAACACGGAGTAATTACTGTCACAGCAATCCGCTCAAATATCTCAAAACTCACACAAACACAACACAGATATTACAGATAAATGTCTCACCCTCCTCTTCCCAGAGACTCTTCCGTAGGGAATCACAGTCAGACCGGCATGGAGAAACAGGCGGCAGATTTGGCGCCACGCTGCACACGACCACGCCCCTCCGGTTGGTCCCGCCCAGAATCCGCGGCGACTCAGATGGATGGAAAGTGCTCATTTCCGTCAGCTCCATGACTCGGCCGTCACCTGGCCGTCTTTCCAGGGTTCCCCGAGTGTCTCCGGGAAAACACGGCGTGTACGCCATCGGCCTGACGGGGACCTGAGGAGGACCCGAAAGACTTCCTTCCATGTACAAGCTGATTGGCTCTCCAATGGCGCAGCGTAGCGGTGGATAGTGCCCACCGTTGGCTTTGTGCAGCAGGGCAGCCGTAGCCGGATCCTGAACCATGGAAAGGTTATTACGGGAATAGCTCTTCTGGAATACCTTCTTCCGGAAGGCGATGAAAAGGAGGATGAGGGTGAGGATGAGGAAGAGCACGACGGCAATGCCGATAAGCTCCTCCTTCCCAACGTAGGCGTGGCCAGCCTGCATATCCGGAACAAGCACAGGACGAACAGAACAAGTGCTTCCCACGAAACCCGGCGTGCAGTTACAGTAGAACGAGCCGAAAGTGTTGACGCACATGCCGCCGTTCTCACACAGCTCACGTTCACACTCGTTCACGTCCTCTTCACAGCTGCAGAGGAGAAAGAAACACTTGCTGGTTACTGTGACCCGCTGGGGTTTTACTGCATCAGTTTACTGGGATTCAGCAGGAATGCATCAGTCTGACACAAAAACCTGACATTGTGTCTGAGCGCAGGCATGATGGGATATGTTTACAGCCTAAAGTAATCCATCTGTCTATAGTGAAAGTGTAAATGCTGGGCAACACCACACAATAACAGCCAATCAGAATATATTTTCATTATAAATCTGGAGAAGGATTTTGGAGCTGTGAGAATTCACGGAAACCAAGCGAACCGTCACAGCTGGTTAGAAGGACAAAGATTTTTTCTTTGGAAGCTAATGTTTCAAAGAGTCATTAAAGACAAAGTAAAATCAATTGTGATTTTGTTTACTCCCATAATAAATATTGCTGGGCTTTTTCATAAAACTTTAATCAAAATGAAACTTTCACTGCTTTATAAACAAGTTTAGAGGCAACTAATGCTACACAGATGAGAAAAAAATATATTAATACAATAAAATTAAAATAACTGGTTATATTGTTTTATATTTATTATTCGATTAAATTTTGTATACACACACACACATACATATATTTATATATACATATACATATATTAGTATAATTGATATACTACAATTGCTTTTAACATTTTATTTTATTTTTATATTTTAACTTTAAACATATTTTTGTCATGTTTTAGTAATTTTGTTTTGTGCACGTCATTTGTATTGTTTTTTATTTGTCTATATAGTTTTTATTTATTTTTATTATTAGGTTTTGTTTTTATTTATTTAGTTTGTGTGTGTGTGTGAGACGCTACAGGTGCATGAAAGGCCCTGTAAATATAAATAAAATAAAAAAGTGTTCTGCTGTCTGTGTGTATCTGCTTCAGCACTGCTAAAAGACCGAATAAAAGTGTCTGTAGTCTGTAATGAACTACATTAGCATAAGCCAAGAGAGACTGCAGCAGTATAATCTCCTCCATACAGAGAGAGGCTTGATAAAAGACCACCGCTGCTCAGATGAAGACAGATTGATGCCTCCATCTGGTGGCCACAGATAGAGCTACAGTTCCCTTCAGTGAGGACAACTGAGGAATACATTACACCGGACTGTATACAATTATACAAGGAGGACATGCATGTATGAATATGTATGCAAACATGGCAAGCAAGTCAGTGTTAAGCCTGTGCCAGTTTTTCACGGTGTGCTGCCAACACTAACAGACTCGTGCACATGTGTTAGAATGGAACAGATGCTGGTTATTAAATTCTGTAAGCAGCTCTTGACTTTGGAAAGTTGATGTTCATCTATCTATCAAACACACATAGCGTCATTGTGTACAACTACACACAAAAGAAAATCAAACAATTATTGGATGCTTGTTTACTCTCTCTCTCTCTCTCTCTCTCTCTCTCTCTCTCTCTCTCTCTCTCTCTCTATATATATATATATATATATATATATATATATATATATATATTTGTGTGTGTGTGTGTAGAGAGAGAGAGAGAGAATATTGACCTGTTAATATATAAAATATTGAAATAATACAACAATATATTATATTTTCTTATTATATAATAAGATATAACATATAATAATAATAATTATTATTATTTCTATAGTTACATTGAATAATGTTATATTAATATACGCTAAAATTATGAACATTATTATACATTTAAATATACATATACCTCTGGTATCATTATTTTGCAACTAACATTACAATTTTACAATCAATTATTTAAAAAAATGGCTGTTTAAAAACATTACCTATCTATATATCTGTTTATCTATCTATATAGAGAGCGAGAGAGATAGAGTATAGACTTGGTAATATATGATAATTATATAACAAAAGTTATTATTAACAACAAGTTCAAAATAAATAATTTAAAATTGATCTATGCTACAAGTATTAAAGTTAATTACATTTGAATATATATATACCTCTGCTATCATTATTTTGCTAATATTACATTTTTACAAAATTTATATTTATATTTAAAAAATATTAAATATTACATTCATTCAAAATAAAAATATATTTATAAATACAGGCGCATATTCTCTCTATAATATTTTATATGAATATAACACAAATATATATATTGAAATATATATATATTTTTTTTACATATGTGAGCACAAAACCAGTCTTGAGTCGCTGGGGTATATTTTTAGCAATACCCCATAAAAAACATTATATGGGTCAAAAGTATTGATTTTTCTTTTATGCCAGAAATCATTAGGATATTAAATGATGATCATGTTCCATGAAGATATTTTGTAAATTTCCTACCAAAAATATATAAAAATGTGATAAAAAAAGAACGTCATTGCTTAGAACTTCATTTGGAAAATTTCAAAGGTGATTTTCTCATTTTGTTTTTTTGGCACCCTCAGATTCCAGATTTTCAAATAGTTGTATCTCAACCAAATATTGTCCGATCCTAATAAACCATACATCAATGGAAATATGATTTATTCAGCTTTTAGATGATGTATTTCAAGAAATTGACCCATATGACTGGTTTTGAAGTCCAGGGACACATCTAGTATAGAAATATATAAATTCTTTAAAACATCATGTGGGATGTTTTGGGATCAAAAACTGAATAGCTAAGACCAAAGTAGCTGAAATGCCATTGAACTGACGTTGCGCCGGTGTATCCTCTCTTGCAGCTGCAGATGAATGCGTTTCCGATGGGTTTACACACACCGCCGTTCTGACACGGGCTCGGCGTACAGACGCTGATCTCGGTCTCACAGCGTCCTCCGGTGTACAGAGCGCTGCAACTGCACGAATAACCTGAGAGACACGCAAGAGAGACGGTTAGTTCATGAAATCATGCAGACACACACACACACACACAACCACACACACGCACGCTGGTGGGAAGTCGTGTGGAAAATGTCAGTAAGTAAACAAAGCACTGGCTTTATCAGGCCTCCCCACAAAAACAAACATATACGTCTGCCAGACACTCCTCCCAAACGACCTTTACAGAGAAAACTCCCACAACGCACCGCTCCATTCATCAGAGCCACTGAACGAGTGAAAGAGAGAGAGAGATGACTACAGTCAGGCAGAAGAGATCAGAAGGAAAACAAGATGAGATTTCCAAAAGACCAGCCAAGAAGAGAAGAACCAGAAAGTTGACATGAAGAGAGAGAAGTGAAAAGATGAAAACATGGCATGAAGAAAGAGAAGGGGAAAGACGAAAGCAAGAAGAAATGCGAGAGAAAACACAAGGGCCGGACAGAAGATGAGATGAGATGAGATGTACTCGAGAGCATGTGGAAAGCAGGCGCTGATTTAATCATCATAATTGCTCATTCGGTCTCCATCAGACGCAGTAGATGTGAATAAGAGCTGCAGTCGGCAGACAGAAGCGAGCTGATTTAACTCACGCCAAAACTGAGCAAAGCTTATTAACCAGAGTAATTACATCACAAGCAGATTAGTGGAGAGTAAATGAAGCAACCAGCAGGATTAATAACATTAAGTCGAATCAGGGCACAATCTTAAAAACAGACATTTCTGGAGAGTTAAGCACACACACACACCTCCAGACGGCAGGCTGACGCAGGTGGCGCTGTTGAGGCAGGGCTGGGCGGCACACGCGTCCGGATAGAGAACACATCCCAGCTTGAGATCCGTCAGACCCACCACCTCTGCGTACGGGCTGCGCTTGTTCTGCAGCGGGAGCTCGTTGTCGTTCAGAACCACGGAGTCCAAACAGCCCTGAAAGCCATTGGTGACCCCTGGACCCTTCCTTTCCGGAGGCGACACCTGCGCTCCGAAATAAATGGCCAAATCTGCTCCCAGAGGTCGGTGTTTGGTCGTGGCCAGACGGCGCTCCACGTACATGTCGTCTAGAGAAAGACTGCTGTAGTTTCCTCGCAGCTCCAGGACCACGTGATGCCAGCTCCCGTCGTTGACCGGACGGCCGGAGATCCCGATGCTCCTGGGACTGCTCCCACAATCCAGCTGGAACCACAGCTTTCCCTCTTCAACCTGTCAGTCAAATGAGACGCGGTGTGTTAAATGTGATGCATTAAAAACATCAGACTGTGAAAGAATGGCATGTGAAAACGTGATAAGTGTAGCACGATTCCCAAAAGCTTTTTTTTCAATAATGTAAAACAAATATACCACACTGCTCAAAAGTTTGTGGTAGATAGGATTATTATTATTATTATTTAAATATTATTTTTTAGAAATTATTACTTTTATTAAGGATGCATTAAATTTATCAAAAAGTGAGAGTTAAAAATTTATATTTCAAATAAATGCTGTTCTTTTGAAGTTTCTATTCATCAAAGAATACTGGATTTTTTTTTAATGTTTTCAACATTGATAATAATATCGATAAATGTCTCTTGAGCATCAAATCAGCATATTAGAATGATTTCTGAAGGATCATGTGACACTGAAGACTGGAGAAATGATGCCGAAAATACAAGTTTGCATCACAATAAATAAATTACATTTAGGAAAATATTCAAACAGAAAACATTTAAAACAAATAATAATGTTTCATATTATTTAAGTTTTTTACTGTATTTTAGATCAAGTATATACAGCCCCGGTGAGCGGAAATTATTATAATTTTTTACAACTTTTTTAAAACATCTTGAAACTTTTGACTGGTAGTGTTCACAGCTGTTAACCTCTCAAAATGTTTTGTTTTCATAACTCTTTTCACTTGCTTTCTATGTTAAAAAGTCATTAGAACAGAGTCTGCTATGGACATGTAAAGCTGTGTTAGTGTGTTTTACGGTGTGTACCTTCAGCACACTACAGGGATCTGCACGCGTGTACATAATGATTCCTTTGCTCTGCAGCGTTCTGATGCGGAGCGCTAACTTCATCTCTCCGCTCCTCTCTCCATCCGTCACTCTGTACTTGATGTAACTGTTCCCAGAGAAGCTCAGAGAAGAGTGTCCTGAACAACACACACACACACACACACACACAACATCAGTCACTGGAACGGAAACGGCTCTTATCGTAAAGAGCTTTCACACGGGGTTACACGATACCTGCACACTCTCCCAGTTTGCCCTGCGGACACTGGCACACGTACGGCCCCCTGCTGCTGTCCGTCCCCACACACTGCATGTCACCGGGACATCTCATATCCACACACACCTCCGACGCAGCAGAACAACTCCCGTCTGAGAGGAAGAGAGGGACAGACAAATTACTACTGCAACACAAACAGGCTCTTTTTATAGTGCTGTACATTTTTCCTCATTTAAATGACAACTATGTTTCTATTCCTGCTGTTTTTGAGCCCAAGGACGCAACCAATGTTCAAGAGAGTTATTTTGTAATTGCACGATTATTATTAAGGGCTTTTCACACTGCGCTTAACTCCATATTTAAAAGATGTTATCCCAGAGTGAAGATCACTGTTAACATTTGACACCTGTCATTTTGCTAGAGGTCAAAACCACTTTTGTATACAGTGAGAATCAACAGAGTGCTACAACGTTATGGTGAGATGTTAATAAACTGCCTTGTGAATCCCTCATAAAATATTGATTAAAATGTTTTTTATTTTATTCATTTTATTTTTTAATGCAAACCAGAGTGTACATGGCAAGGTTAATAGTATTTGTCCAACCAACAGGCCACAATGACTATTTTTTTTGTCCAAACCATGTGTTTGCACATTGACATGCAGATATCATGGTTTATTAAACTTTCATTTAAAATTATACAAAATGTAGGACCTTAAAAAAAAAAACTAAAAAAAAAAAAAAACTCAAATTGCACATGTGCAAAAATAAATAAATAAAAATAAATAAATAAATAAATATACATATATATATATATAAATGGCCTTAGAATCATAAATTATGCCAAAAAGTCTATTTATATGAATTTAATTTAATTCTTGCAAAAAACACAATGACAAAAGGATTATTTTCAAGTAACAATTATAAAAAAGCTTTATCGGTTACATTGCTAGGTTATGCATATCAATGCAAACAAAATGTACATTAATCAACAGTATGACAAAGGGAAAAACTAATTTGTGCATTTGCACCTGAGAATATTTTGAATAAACACATACATTTATGGTAATTTTATTTGTGTATTTAGTCACAACTCAAGCACAATTATTATTAAATGATTATCAATATTATAACCCTCATAAATATCTAAACCTGAACAGAAAACTTCCAAGAATGCCACAGGATGACTTAAAATTACTGAAATAAATAAATAATTATTAATAAATAAAAATAATCTAACTTCAATATAAATTAAAATTAAATTCTGTTTCCCCCACTTAACAACATACTTGTTGAAACTTCAAGAATAACAAAATGAACTGTGGTTAATTAAATATCAATACTTAGAGTTTCTATAAACAATTCTATTAAAATAAATAAATTCTATTACTAAAATTCTATTAATTTAATCTATAAATAAATAAAAATTGGTCATAAATTCTATTCAGTTTGTTTGGTCATATTTACAGCAGAAATATCATAGTAGCCTATATGCATGGATATTGTGTTCCAATTTGGAGTCATTTTGAATAAGAGCATGTGCTAAACTGTGTTGGAAAACTGGGGCTTTTGAATCAAAAAGGTTGAGAACCACTAGTTTAAAATGATCCTGGGCCAACAGTTTGTTCACACACACACACACTCTCACTCACCGCTGCACACACATCGTGTGTTCCTGTGGAACTTGGGCGACACGAAGCTGGTTTTGGTGGAGCTGTATGTGAGCAGACTGTGTGAGTCCAGCGTGATGGTTTGTTCACACTGAGCTTCCCTGCAGTCCAGACCTGAGCAGTTCTTATCCAGAACCGCTGAGACTCTCAGAACCTGGTCCAGCTGTCTGCGTGCCGAGCTCAGCTTCTGCGTCACCAGCGCTGCCTTGTAGAACCCACCGCCGTCCACCGTCTCCACCGCCACCAGCAGATCCAGCTGTCCTGTGGACTCCACCGGCTGCACACTGAGCACGTGCAGATCGTCGGGCCGCGGCGTCGCCATCACGCTGGAGAGGACACGTCTGACCGAGGGGAGGTGACGGGACACGAAGTCGTGAGGGGAGACGCGGTCGAAACGGATCGTCACGGCATCATGGAGCATCTCAGCCGAGGCCTGCTCCACGTGCACGCTCACGGGCACGTTCACAGTGAAGCGGCCGTCTGTTACTGTAGCGCTGAGGGTGTAGCGGCCCGTGTCCAACCCACTCAGAGCGATGATCCGACCGTCTCGAGGACTCACCTGACAGAGAAAAAGACGGACACGTCAAAAACACACACAGTAAGACATCTATTAAGATTCACAATATTTACATTCACCCTATGAAAACAAAATTAGAGTTTTGTTGTTTTTGACCATGTTTGAGGAATAAAAAAAACAAATATATTTATATATTTATATTATACATTTATAATATTTCTAAATTAGTATACATTTATTATAAACATTTTTATTTAAGAAATGTATCAGCTGAACATGTAATTGCATGTTCTTGAAAAAAGAAGATTTTTTTATTTTATTTATTATAGTACTACATTTATTTGTTTATGTTATTGTTGAGTTTACTTAAGTTTTATTATTATTTGTTATTATTTTTTAAATTCAATCAATGAAAATTTTTACTGTTTTCTTAATCTGTATGTCAATCTTTGAAAAGATTATCAATTTTTTTTTATTAATATTAACTGCAAATTAATTTAACTGTAAATTAATTAAAATTTAAGTAAAATTAATTACACTAAGTCTGAACTTTTGATGTATGCAAATTAATTAACAAATTAAAAGTTGTCATTGTAAAAACATCTACAAAAAGTTTGTTGAAAAGCTTGAAATAAGAGAAATAATTTAATGAATTACAATTATATTTATGATTTAAAAATGCATAAACTTCAAAGGAGCTTATGACAGTTTTGATTTGAATTTTTTTTTGGTTTTGCATAATGCCCATAAATCCAACTTTGACTGAAAATATTATTACATTTTAGACAAAAAACTAATTTTTAATTATATTTATTTGAATCTCAACCTGTCTCAAAGTAAATAATTACTTAAATAATAAACATGAACTGAATGATAATAATAAATGAATGATAAAAATAATTGAAGGATAATTGCTGTAGGGCTAAAAAATTGACTCAATCTAAGACATGAGAAGGACTGAAGAAAAAACTGTCAAAATATGAATGTGATGCGTGCACAAAAAAAACTGTAAACCATTGGATCACACACTCGTATACCTTGAACAGGCTGCTCTGCTGGTGTGTGTGTCCGTAGGTGAGAATATCAAAGGCGTCCTGGTCTGTGGCGTGGATCTGACCGATCACACCTCCTGGAAACTCATCCTCCATGGTCACGATGTGCACGTGTAAAGGTGACGCCACTGGCTTGTGCACGCTCTCCTCTATCACACGCACCAACACGCTCGCCATCGACGACAGGGGCGGCCTTCCCGAATCACTGGCCTATGGGGTGAAATAGCGGACAGTGACTGGCTGAATCAAGCTGAGCACAAGAGACTTTCAAACATACCTTTTTTTTGCCCAGAATTTCTCTTTACCTGTACGTGAATGACATACTCTGTGCCTTCTGACCTACGAAACACCTGATTGGATGTCAACAGCCCATCTCGATCCAGTTTAAACCACGCCCCCTCATTTCCTGATAGAATTCGGAAATGAAAAGGCGGGCCGTTGTGGCTGGCGTCCTTATCGATGACGGACAGCTGTAGGACGCTTGTTCCCAAAGGCTTGTTCTCCTGTTGATGAGTGAAGCTCACATGACACTGCTGGAATGACTTGAACATGATTGGCTGATGGACCTGTCACTCTTAATCTCACCTGTATAACTGCAGTGTGATTGGCTGGAGTGAAGGTGGGCGGGTTGTCGTTGACGTCAGTGATGTCGATGTTGACCTGAACGGTTGAAGACATCGCAGGCGTCCCGCTGTCAAGAGCTCTGACGGACAACGAGTAACCAACCATCTACAGATACAGAGAGAGAGGTTTAAAACATATAGAATAAGAGATGACAAGAAAGTAGAAAGTTAAGAGAGATGAACACATATCTATACACTCTCTTTCATTCTGACTGTGTCATAAATAGTTCATGACAGGCTGACAGATGATCTGAAACTCCACACACACACACACACACACACACACACACACACACACACACACACACACACACACACACACACACACACACACACACACACACACACACACACACACACACACACACAATCTAGGGAAGGGAAGTCGGGGCCTAATGGTTAGAGAGTCGGACTCCCAATCGAAAGGTTGTGAGTTCGAGTCCCGGGCCGGCAGGAATTGTGGGTGGGGGGAGTGCATGTACAGTTCTCTCTCCACCCTCAATACCACAACTTAGGTGCCCTTGAGCAAGGCATCGAACCCCCAACTGCTCCCCGGGCGCCGCAGCATAAATGGCTCCGGGTGTGTGCTCACAGTGTGTGTTCACTGCTCTGTGTGTGTGCGCATTTCGGATGGGTTAAATGCAGAGCACAAATTCTGAGTATGGGTCACCATACTTGGCTGAATGTCACTTCACTTCTTTCACTTCACAATCTAGGTTTGTAACTTGCTGTCTGTTTCTCTGCTTTATGCTATTTCTCATCTGCTTTTCTTCTTTCTTCACTGAAAGCACTGTATTTTAGACATTTGTGGCCAGTTCTAGTTATTTTATTTTAAACTCTACTTATAATGTTAAGCACAATTCAGAAGGGATTCATCTAAAAGAATCATTATTTTTTGCAGCTTAGTTACAATTAATGGACTTATAGAGGATTTAGTTAAAAGAGTATGTCTGCATCATTCATCACAGTCTTATTTCAAAAGAGCCTGGAAATAATCAGACGCCTTTTAACCATCTATAATTGTAAAGACTCAGGAGGCTAAAGACAACAATGACTTCATTAAGCTAATGACTAGAGAGTATAAAGGAGAGTCTGCGTGTAATCTAAGAATGCTTTGGCGCCATCTAGTGGTTGTAGAAATCTATACCATTGTGTACCACTAAAGCCAACTCAAGACAGGCGTTTTATTTATTTATTTAATTTAAATAAAATGTTTAAAATAAACAGGGTGTAAAAAAATACTTTGGTTTCGGTAATTTAGTTTTTTTAAAGAAATAAATACTTTTATTCAGCAAGGATACATTAAATTGAACAAATGTAACAGTAAAGACATCTATATTGTTACAATGTCCAATAAATCCTGTTTTAACCTCCTATTTGTCATTCAGCTTTTTCAGAGGATTAAATCAACTTCGGAAAAATGTATATTAGATATTTTATATTTTTTTATATTCATATTAACAATTTCTAAAAATGAACTCACTTAATCAGTGATCAAAAGCATATGCTTTACTAGAGCTAACTCCAAAATCATCATCCCTAATCTTTTTTTTTTTAATATCAGGTTTCACAGGTGTAATGCGTTAATCTTAATCTCATACACATTGTCTAATATTAATGTGCAGTATTTTGCACATCGTTACAAAAAGATAACTGTTTAAAATAACTGTTTTCTATTTTAATACATTTTTAAATGTAATTCGAAGCTGAATTTTCAGCATCATACAGTCTTCAATACCACATCATAATAATAATAATTCTAGTACGCTGATTTGCTGTTCAAGAAACATTACTTATTATTAGCGATGTTGAAAAAAAATTGGTCCCGTTCATATTTTTGTAGAAACTATGATACACAACCATTCAAAATATATTA
This sequence comes from Carassius carassius, assembly GCF_963082965.1. Taxonomy (NCBI): domain Eukaryota; kingdom Metazoa; phylum Chordata; class Actinopteri; order Cypriniformes; family Cyprinidae; genus Carassius; species Carassius carassius. Next base: position 3,062,129 of record NC_081795.1, read on the forward strand.
AAAAGATAAGAAATGTACACTTTTACTGAGCAACAACACATTCAATTGATCAAAAGTGACAAAAGACTTTATAATATAAAAAAAATAATAATCTATTTGAAATAAATTTCTATTCATCAAAGAATCCAGGAAAAAAGTATCCGTTTGGCCAAAAAATAAGATTAAATTAAAATAAATAAAAAATATTAAGCAGCAAAAGCTGTTTTCAATATTGATAACGGTAAGACCTGTTATTAATAATTGAACACCAATAATACCTGATAATATTTGAGAAGCAAATCAGCATATTAGCATGATCTGAAATATCATGTGACACTGAAGACATGGAGAATCTTTCATATTAAATGAAACACTATATGACATCGTGTCTGTTATTAAAGGCTTTCCAGTGTGGATGTCTGCCGTGAAGGATTTGATTTCTTCTTTTCTTCGGCTGTTCCCTGATCAGTGTCAATTAAAATAACCCCTTTGTGGGGCGTTTGTCCTATTTAAAGCCTTTATTTCTCTGTGACATCCTCACCGTTTCTCGATCCAGCTGCTTGTTTACTTTGATCTGGCCCGTGATTGGCTCGATGAAGAACTGGTTCTCTCGGTCACCACTGATGATTGAGTACAGGATGTCACTGTTCGCTTGGCTGTCAATGTCTTCCGCGGTCACCTATACAACCACGACAAATCACCAAATTATAACGTGGCTCGCAAAGACACATAAAGAGGACTGATGTGAAATTCATGACCGGATACCTTGACCACGGTGTCTCCAATGTTAGTGTCCTCACTGATGGACACTCTGTAGGCGTCGCGGCTGAACACCGGGGCGTTGTCATTGACGTCTGTCAGGTTGATGTTCACCATGGTAACAGCACTAAGGGGCGGAGTCCCGCCATCAGTTGCCTCCACTGTAAGGAAATAATCCTTGCAGGACTCGAAGTCTAGCGGTCGAGATACAGAGATGGCACCTGTACGCCGCACAAGGGTAAACATGGTACAACTCAGAGTCCATATTATATACATAAAACTAACTTATAACAATGGTTTTTATATTCTACACTTATATCAAAGGCACCTTCAAACATTTAATTTGATCATATTTGGCCATCATATGAACTCCTGATCATTTTTGACCATTAAAGATGCATCCAAACATGTTTGGCCATTACAGGCACCAGTAATCAGATGACTTTTTTCTAGTTACTAGTAATGTAACACATTACCTTGAAATTTACAATGAAATACATGAGTGCTTTTTAAAATAAGTAACTCAAGTCACATCGTTTTCCCATTTATTCACTGACATCTCTCCTGTCCTCGGGATGAGAGAGGCACTTCCTTCAGCCTGAGGCTTATTCTTTTCACTTTTAGTGCGAAAGGGCCTTTACGGTTGCCAAAAAGTTCCATATAAAGTAATGCAATAAGTTACTTTTTTATGTAAAAAGCAATATTGTAATGCACTATTAAAAGTAACTTTCCCCAACACTGGCAGACAAATTAAAATATTTAATTAAATTTTCATTCATGAATATTTGATTTGATACATTTTGTCCATCATAGTTGCATTTAAAGATTTTTGGAACATTTCAGCATTATAGGAACATTCAGATGTTTAATTTGGTATTTAAGCAACTGAGTTCATTCTTTTAGGCCATAATACATGCTATCAAATATGTTTGGTCATTGTAGGCACTTTCAAATTCTCAGTACAATCATTTTTGGCCGTTTGTGAACATCTGATTTGAGCGTTTTTGGACATCAGATACATGCAAACATGTTCGGTCATCACAGGCACATTTAAACACTCAGTTTGATCATTTTTAGCCATTATTTACATGCATAAAAATATGATTTGATCGTTTTTTTTGGCCACAACTGAAGCAACATATTCAGTGGAACATATAAATATTCACTTAAATCATTTTTGCCCATTATAGGCGTGTAGGAGTATCTGATTGAATCATTTTGGGCCGTCATAGGTGCATTCAAACATTTTTGGTTTGAACTTTTTTGGGCATTATCGAAAACATACAACAAACTAAATTATATATTTATCATCTCATTTGAACATTTCTGTATAGTGTACATAGAAATCTGATGTAATGCATCTCACCTGTGTTGATGTTAATAGTGAAATGGCCCTGTTGGTTTCCGGATCGGATGTTATAGTAAATATCAGCGTTGGTGCCAATATCTTTACTGGCAGCGTAAACCTGTACCACTTCTGTACCCACTGCCACGTCTTCAGGAAGCGTGGCCAGATAGTCCCTCCTCTCAAACACAGGAGGGTTGTCATTAATGTCCAAAACTGTGATTGTTATGTTCGCAAGGGAAGAGAGGCGAACGGGAACGCCTTGATCTGATGCACGGACCGTTATATGATATGAGGACTGAACCTCACGGTCCAGCAAACGCTCCAGAACAACAATCCCAGATGATTTATCAATGGAGAAGAACCCGTCAGCCGAATCAACAAGGGAATAGACCACTTTACGATTAACACCTGCAAAATAAAACACATGCTGGATTTTACATGCAAAAGTAATTCAGTTTTAGCTGCATATAGATAGATAACTATCTTTTAATGTCTACTATTAACTAAAACAATGCTGTCAAAACTCGTATGGATCAATATGACACGCTCGTACCCAGATCAGGGTCTATGGCTTGTATTCGGGTCAGCAGGGCTTTAGTGGCGGTGTTCTCGTGGACACTTGCGGTGTAATGAGGCATGTTAAACATCGGCGGACTGTCATTCACGTCCAAGAGAACCACCAAAACCTCAGCCTCACACCACAAACCGCCGCTGTCCGCCGCACGGGCAACCAGAGAGTACTGCGCCACCTTTTCACGGTCCAGCGCCGCGGCGGTCTTCAGCTCGCCTACGGAACGAAAAAGAGACTTGTAAGTAAACAACAAGGCTATAAACAGGATGTTTCTTCAAAGCCGACTCACAAACCTGTGTGTGGGTGTATGATGAAGTCTTCTGCTCCAGAACCGGACAGCGAGAACTGGATCTGTGCGTTTGCACCCGCGTCAGCGTCTGTAGCTCTGACCCAGAGGATTTGCTTATTTATGGCGACATCTTCAGACACGGACACAGAGTACACGGCCTGCAGACACAAACACACTCATTACAGAGCTCACATCGGCTCCGGGCTTCAAATTCAGGTTGGCTTGTGCTGTAATGAGTCAAGAGCTTTTCTTTGCTCGTATTTTCAGTGCCAAAAATGGAGAGCGAAATGAAAAATGTTATTTAAACATCGAGGTCTGCGGGACTAATTCTCAATTAAGGAAGTATTTCACATTTGCACATTTGAACAGATGATTTGAACATTTCTGGCCATCGTAGGTACATTCAAACATGTAATTCAGTCATTATATGAATGTTATTTTTGGCCATCATAAATGCATGCAAAAAAAGTTGCCATTAAAAGGCACATTTAAATGTTCAATTCAATCATTTCTGGCCATCATATATACATTTGAACATTTTCCGACCTTATACAGAATATGTATGCAAGCAACCTATCACAAGTACATTCAAACGCTCAATGTGGTCATTTTTCACCATCACATGTGCATTCAACATTTTTTCTTCACTTAAACATGAATTAAATCATTTTTAGCCATCATTTGCACATCCGGACATCCGATCTGAAATTTTTTTGTCCATTAAAGGTGCATGCAAACATTTTTGGCCAATGTAGCCACATTAAATCATTAAATCCAATCATTTTAAACCATCATATGTACATCTGACATTGTTGGCCATCGCCTGAACATTTTTAATATTACATTAAATCATTCTGGGCCCTTAAAGGCAGGGAAGAACATCTCATTTGAACATTTTTGTCCATTATAGGTACATTTGAACTTTTGATTCGAATGTTTCTGGCAATCATAGATGCATCACAGGAACATTTCAACATTCAATTCAATAGTTTTTGTCCATTTCAAGCACATACCTGTATAAACATCTGATTTAATCATTTTGGGCCAGCATGGGTGCATTCAGACATTTTTTGGCAATCGTGGGCACATCTAAACATCTGATTTGAACATTTTTGGACATTCAAATGCTTTTGGCCATCGTAAACTTTCAATGCAATCTTTTTTTGGCCTTCATAGGCATGTCTGAATGTTTGGACCATAATAGCCGTTTTTCAAGCCTTGATTTGAATGCTTCTGGGCACATCTGAATCTTCGGTTTTGCAAATGCAAACATTTTTGACCATTTTAGTTCAAATGCAACTATATCCAAAAAGATTTGAACATCTCATTCATGTATGAACACTTCACTTTTAATAAACCCAAAAATTATACACTTTTAATGCTCAAAAATGCTATCTAGCCAGACAGCTCACTGAGTTTTGTGACTTATTCCAAATACCCCGTTGACCTGATTTTCAGTTTGAAATTATTTTAACAAGGTCATGTTTTATGCTCATAGATCATATCCCCTGCACTGCTTGGCTGCCATGAGTGGACTCGCCGGTTCCAAAAATATTCCTGGCTTTACCATGTAGATTTTTAAACAACTGCAAATACAGCAGGAGAACTAATGACTTCTGCATGTTTCCCAGGGTGAGTTTGAACTAACCGGTTCACAGACAGGGCTGTTGTCATTGGTGTCAATGACCATGACCTCTACGGCTGCCGTTGAAACGTGGAGTCCGTCTGTCGCCGTGACATTGATGACGTACCGTTCTTGTTCTTCGCGGTCTAACGGGCGTTTAACATACAGTTTCCACTCGCCTTGAACCAACCCGAGAGCGAAGACCCCACCTCTGTTACCACCTACACACACACACACACAAAGAGAAATTACACCGCACAGTTAATCTCTCAATAGTCCGTGACAATTTAAGTAGCAATAAAATCCACACACGCTCACATCCAGGATTATCTGCATGTCTTAATAACCTGCATTAGTCCTGTCTGTGATGGCACACTCATTAGTATGAATTATAATAATCAGGTCTTTATATTCACATTTCGATTATCACATTGCTATCAGTAAGGTCCTCATAATTAGTCAAACGGACGGCAGCCGTACCTGACTCATTACGACAGGTCATCTTTTAAACCTCAAGCGGACAGAGGTGAAAAGAGAGAAGAAATGAGAAGGAGAGGCCGAGCGAGAGTTAAATGGAAATGACTCTATAATCAAAGCAGCTGCGTTGACAAGCATCCAATTACTGTACACTCATAGTACAAACACACGCTGCCTTATTCATCTAATAAAGAGTGTAATTTATCTCAGCTGGGGGCTGATAACACAGAACAGCTTCTATTAGAGACACGTCAACAAAGACCTGGACGTCTTCCCACTCTGTTTCTCTCATCCCACGCTCTCCCTCATTGGGTTGAGGGAGTGTTCAGAATGACTTTCTCATACTGCATGCTTTTTCTGTGCTTTATAAGTGATAGTTTGAAATCTGAAACATTAGATTTTCTTGCACACTTTTTTTTTTTACTCATGCACAGTGGCTCAAGGTATTTGTCATGCACAAAGTATTTGGACACTTCAAAATAGACTCTACTTGTCTGAAATAAAATGTTCACACAGGTGTACTAGCACAGTAATCAAAGGTGTGGTTTATCACATGCAAAATCACGATATTTGATCATTTTCAGTGGCATAATGCAATATACAATACCGTAAAAAAATTGTGTCAGTATGTTTTTTTTTTTAAATGAATATTTTCATTCATCAAATATGCATTAAATTGATTAAAAGCGACAATAAACTCGTAATGTTACAAAATATTTCTATTTCAAATAAATGCTGTTCTTCTGAACTCTATTTATCCAAAAAATAAAAATTAAGCAACACAGTTTTTAACATTAATAATAATTTTTTTAAAAACATTTCTCTTTCAATAAGTTTCTTGAGCAGAAAATCTGAATATTGGGATGATTTCTGAAGGATCATGTGACACTGAAGACTGGAGGAATGATGCTGAAAAATCTGCTTTGATCACAGAAATAAATTATATTTTAAAACGTATTCAAATAGAAAACAATATTATTACATTGTAATAATATTTCACAATATTACTGTTTTTACTGTATTTTTAATCAAATAAATGCAGCGTCGGTGAACATAAGAGTCTTCTTTCAAAAACTGATTATCATTTTAAATGTAAAAAAAATATTCTGATGATACATCAAACTTTTGTTAATGTATGGATGCTTAAAAAATAAGAGAGAAAAAAACTACACAAAAGAAAATTACACACACAAAAAATTATATATGTATTCTATATATATAGAATAGAATGTAATGCACCGAATTGCACGACACATTAAAAAACAAAATTTTTTTAAATATTATAAACCTATAAAACTTACTGATGGACACATAAACTGGAAAATAAATGTTGTGTGAATTTTATTTTAAATTGTTAAAATAGGTACAGTACTTCATCTTGTCACACAAAGAGCTTATAGGTCTGAAAATCAACTATATACACAAATGCATAAAATATATCTCTCAAAGAGCATATTTCCCTCTTCTCGTCAAACAATTAAACTCAACAGACGTTATTCCAGCCATTTACAGTCAGTTCTGAAGATTAATGTTTCTGCAGTGACCTTTCACCTTTACGAGGCAGCAACATGAAGAGCTATTTAACGGCTGTTAAATCGTAGCTGTACTGAGATACACCATGTGCTCATCTAACTCATACTTTATGAACCTTTAAACGTATTTCAGCAAAGAACCTCTAAATAAAAGTTCAAGTTATCCAATAAACTACCACAGAGTAACTGTTTACTGTTTAATTGCTCTGTGCTCTGTTGAACACAGCAGTAAAATATCCTGAGAGGTGAATTTACCCACAATGCTCTCGCTTCCTAAAGCAGTAACTCAAATTTGTTAGTATTTGTCTCTTTCTTTCCCTCCGGTGTGTATGATGATACGGTGTGCAGGTCTTTGAGCCAGTTTGCGCCGCTGGGCTGTGACAAGTGCATTAGAGTCTGTTTGACCTTTGAGTTCATCTTGAAGAGGATTTAAATGTTATGAAAGTGTGGACTGTAGGGAAGGAGACTATTCTCAGTGTCACATGCCAACTAAACAAGGGCTTGTGTCACAAAGTTTACATGCCGTGGGCTATGATTTAATTAAAGGGATAAATCACTCATTTTTATGTATTTGTGACGTTTAATGACTTTCTCTCTGAAGGCTGCATTTTTTGATGCAGTTACAATCAATGAAATGTATATGTTTTTTTGTTTAAAATATATAAAAACATCATAAAAGTGGACCAAAAGTTACTTTATTTAAAATTATACTAAATTTAGATTTGTATTTACATATTTATAATTTTATATTTATGCTTATTCATTTTTATGTAGTTTTTCTTCGGCTTTAAAAGATATGAAATCATAAAAGTGGACAAACTGTATGCAAAATGTATATATTTAACACATACACACACACACACACACACACACACACAGACATACACTATAAAATTACATATAGATAACTTATTTAGATATTTTTTATTAATATTAGGATAGATAGATAATATTTAGAATTCTTTATTCTTTTTTTATATATATATAAATTTATATTTTAGAAATGTAAAATGTGTACTTTGAATGCAATTTAAGTAATTTTTATCTAAAGTGTCTGTTACACGAATGTATGCTAACAGTATGAAAGACAATATTCAGCAGAACACACACCAAAAATAAGCAACTGAACAAGTTCCAGAGTCACGATGTTTACTTTAGTTTCAATGCTGTGGGCTGTAATTTATTTAAGAGTCAGTGTGCTTGTGTGTGTGTGTGTGTGTGTGTGTGTGTGTGTTGTGCATGGTAAATCTTGTTAAAATACTGCTCCTGCTGGTGGCAGCAAAGTCTAAATCATGATCACAGCATAAAAGTTGAGCTTAATCGAAATTCTGCTCAGGCCGAGAAGTGCGTTTCTATGTGTGTGTGAGAAAAAGCATGAATTATAGAACAAGGCAGCCTCCTAATTCAATGTTATGAGTTTCTGAGCGCCTAATTTACAAGTGTGTGCTGCTTAGGAGCATGTGCAAGGTGTGTATGTGTGTGTTTGTGTGTATAATCTGTTTCTTGTCACCAAGCAAGGTGCCCAACACAGTCTGAATATGAAGGTACATTTAAAGCTGGCTGAGCTAGATGTTGATAAGGAGGAGGTTTATATATGCCATTTTCTTAACAACTGCTTTCGGAAATATCACTGTATTATGTTCCGTTCGTGAAGTGATGCGCTTCCACAATGCAAATCCCCACTGGTGTAATTTGCATGCAGTTGCATCACAGCTTTGTTAAAATCCTTATAAAACGAGTGTGGTTTTGCTCTCCAGCAAGAAGTCTGTGTCCTCCCACAAAATCCAGCTAGTAGCCCTAGAGCGAATAATCTATTATCAGAAGAGGATGAATGAGGTGTAATTACTGTGGACTTCTGACATTCCATAATAGCGTTGTTCTACATTATGCTTACATGCTGAACAGGGCTTCAGAAAATCAGGTTATGTTTAGATTGAGAGCTCACAGACATACACAGAGATATGGTACATGGCCAACAGTATGAGGACACTCAAACTGTATCTGCTTGTTGAACATATTCAAAACAATGGGCATAAAAGGCAGTTTGTCTTCTCTCTGTCTTTCTTTATGGATGTCATTTTGTGTATGGGACATTGTCAAGCTGGAACAGAAAATGTATTCTTGCTATGTATATATGACATACAGAATGTACTCTGAAAAAAGTCTTTAATTTGTCATCATTCCCTGACCCTCATGTCATTCAAAACCCATATGACTTGATTGTTTCACAGCAGAAAGAAAGACATTTTGAAGAAAGTTCAAAGTGTCCAAAATAACACTGTTCCTCATTGACTTTAATTGTACTGAAAATATCTTCTTTTGTGTTTGGAACGCCATGTGAGTAAATAATGACAGGACTTACATTTTTATCTGTACTGTAAAAATTATCTTATGTATTGCTGCATCTCAAAAAATTACAATTATGTCAAAGGTTTTTCAATATTTTTACTGGAAACTTAGATAAAATGATAATTAAGATTTTTTTTTTTGCAGTGTGGAAAATCATGCAGTTTGCCAGTTTCAAAAGTTCTTACCTGTAATATGATAGGTGACTTGTCGGTTTCCAGGTGAGCTGTCGTTGTCCCGTGTGTTCAGTACAGCCACCACTTCACCAGGTGCATCACTCTCACGTACACTTCCATAGTAACGGGGCTGAAGAAACTGTGGTACGTTGTCATTGGAGTCACTCACTGCTATAGTTATAGTTGTTGAGGATGACTGGCTGGCAGGATCTCCAAGGTCAAATGCCCAGACTGTAAGACTATGGGCGGGGTTCTGTTCATGGTCCAGCCCTTTCATTGTTGATATCCAACCAGAGCTGCTGTCAATCGTGAAGTAGGCTCCATGCTCTTCAATGTCTTCCCCACCAGAGCCACCAAGCAACCCAGGTGGAGCAAGACTGTAAGTCACCTGACCATTAGCTGCCCAATCAGGATCCAAGGCTCGCACTTGCAGAATTCTAGTCCCAGGAGAAAGACCCTCAGTGACCGATGCCTCATAATTATCTGCCTCAAACGATGGTTTGTTGTCATTGACATCTTGTACTTTGATCTCAACATCTACGGCTGAAACTGCGTCCAAACGTCCCTGCTGCAACATTGCCATCACTTTGAAATGATAGGCCATTGTCAGCTCTCGGTCCAGTGCTTTGTCTAGTTTGATCATGCCGGTTTCTTTGTCAATCACAAACACTCCATCACTGTTACTCTCTAGAGTCTGTCCAATCACTACTGAGAAGCTCACTGGTAAGGAAGAGTGGCTAGTTGAGGTGTGTAGATGCACTGCTCCCACCAAGGAACCAATGGGCATGTCCTCTGGCACAGTAAAGGAGAACTGTGGTTGGCTGAAGGAAGGTATGTGGGCATCAGCAGACAAAACATGTATGTAGACAGACACAAGGGAATGTCTAATTGGTGCACCACCATCAGAGGCTTTAACAAAAAATGACAGTACAGATCCACGCAAAGGGGCAAAGTTGCCTTTTGTGACAACCCAACCACTCTCTGGGTCGATATCCAGAAGTTCAGTAACCTGCATGCTGGCTTCGCTGTACAGACTATAGCTCACCTGTCCATTGGCACCTTGATCTAGATCCCAAGCTTGTACTTGCGTAACAAGGCTACCAGGTTCAACCTCAGACCGCACACTTGCATGGTAGTCTGAGGCGCCAAACAGTGGAGCATTGTCATTTTCATCTAATACGATGACCCGGACACTGCAATATCCAGATCGGCCGCCTGCATCCACAGCAGCAATGGACAGCACCATCTCACTTCGTTCTTCCCGGTCCAGACGTTCAAGTGTTGTTATTTGTCCACTGCCATCAACACTGAACAAATCCCGAGCAGCATCTGAGAGCAGCACATACCTCACATCCCCAAATGGTCCAGGGTCAGAATCTTGTGCCCTGATTGCAATGACTTTTGATCCCACTGGTGCGTTCTCTCGTACATCGGCCTCGTACATGCCCTGGGTGAACTGGGGGGCATTTAGATTAGCTCGCTCTACCCGAATGTGTACTTGTGCTGTACTGGTAAACACTCCATCGGAAACGCTTACATTTAGGGTGATGGTGGAAGGCATGCGCTGCATGCGTCGCTGGCCACTCAGGGTGAGGACACCGGTGGCAGCATCAAGCTCAAACAGCATCCTTTCGTTTCCAGACACCAGGCCATACTGCAAGCGTTCTGTGTCTGAACGGTCTGCATCAGAGGCCTGGATGCATGTAACAAAGTGCCCTTTGGGTGCCAACTCATTGACAGAGGCTTCATAGAGCAGTTGGTTAAACACTGGAGCATTGTCGTTTGTGTCCGTGACATCGACTGTGACCCAAACTTCACTGCTCAAAGGGGGAAAGCCATTATCTGTTGCCTTGACAAGAAACACATAGCGCTGGATGGTCTCATGGTCCAGGGAGCGAGCTGTTAGAATTAGACCACTGCTGCTGTCGATGTGGAAGTGGTCAGTGCTGTTGGCACGGTCTGGAATGATTTGGTATCGGACAGCCGCATTTTTCTCAGAGTCTCTGTCTGTTGCGAGAACCTGCAAGGCTGCAGTGCCAATCATGGCAGATTCTGAAATTACAGCTTTGTACGAGGGCTGCTCGAAAACTGGAGGGTTGTCGTTGATATCCAAAACAGTAACTTCAACATCCACTTCTGCACGAGCGCCTGTGAGGCAATCTGTTGCTCTGACGATGAGTTTGTGGGAAGGGCTGGTCTCATAATCGAGGGCAGTGATGACACTGACAACACCTGTGTCAAATCCAATGGAAAAGAGTGTTCCTGGGTCACCGTGTGTGATTGTATAAAGGACACTCTGGCCTTCGGGGCTGCTGGCATTTATTCCCAGAATTGGAGTCCATATTGGTATGTCTTCGCTCACTTTTACTGAGTAGAATGGTCGGTCAAACACTGGCATTGCTCTGTTCACCACTGTAACAGGAAAGGTGACTGAAGAAGAAAGAGGTGGTGTTCCCATGTCACGGGCAAACACCAGAACCTGATATTCCACACTGGAGAGATCAGCCTCGAAAGCTCTCCGTAGGCGAAGCTCCCCACTCACACGGTCTATTTCGAAATGTCCCAGTTCATCCTGAAGAAAATAGTTCACCTCTCCATTTTGTCCTTTGTCCCGGTCCACTGCTGTCACTTGAAATATTGCTGTCCCAGGCTCTGCTTCCACTTGCACAGCAGCATAGTATGGCAATCCAACAAAAACTGGAGAATTGTCGTTGACATCGGTGACTTGAACCCGGACCAGTGCCCTTGCAACACGGAGACGGTCTTCCTCACGGCCTGCTTGTACCAGAAGTCCGTATTCCTCCTTCTCTTCCCTGTCCAATGGGACTCCAACAGTTTCAATGGCACCAGATGTTGGCCTGATGCGAAATTTCCCACCTGCATTCAACAAAGTGTATCGCAGGGGTTCGTTCAACTTGTTCCCTAGTGCTGTAACGACAGCAACTGTTGTTATGTTACCATTGTTCTCCTCAATGTTGGCATTGTAGGTATTGTGAGTAAAAGCCAACCCACTGTCCAGAGCCTCATGGACCAGGACGGTAACCAGAGCGGTGCTGGAGAAGCGTCCATCTGAAACACGGACATTGAAGCGAAATCGTTCTTTGCTAAAAGTACTGTTTCTCACAGTCAACAGTCCAGTGCTTGGCTCAATGCTGAAATGTTCTATGCTGCCATCAGTCAATGAGTAGGTGAGCTCCGACTGGCCATTACCATCGGGATCAGTAGCAAAAACTTTTAGTGCTTCCACACCTTCATAAGTTGGGAGCAAAAGGACAGCTTCATAGGAATCCTGGGAAAATTTAGGCGGGCAGTCATTAACATCTTGCACCTCAATGGTCACTTCTGCAGGACTCTCAGCTGAGAGTTGTGGATGTCCACTGTCTCGGACGTTAACATGGAAACTGAATCTAGGTGTGGTTTCATGGTCAAGCTGAGCAATTGTCCTAATGGACCCAGTACCGGCATCTACTGCAAAGAAACGCCTGGCAGATTCTTCCATGATCTGGTACACCAACAGAGCATTATGGTTGCGGTCAGCGTCACTTGCACGTATGACTAGTGGTTGGTTATTGTCACTTTGCACAACATTGTTAAGCCCGGCACCTTCACTGATACTTCCATGGTAACGCAGCTGTTGGAACAACGGTGCATTATCATTTTCATCAAGAACTGTAACAGTTATTGTAGCATTTGAGGCCTGTCCAGCCATGTTGCTTGCAGTGACTATTAGCATGTAGGATGAAACTGTTTCAAAGTCTAGAGGCTTCTGCGTAGTGATCACTCCACTGTACTGGTTGATGCGAAATGTCCGATGACCATTGCCATGGCGAATGTCATAGGTAAGGGTGGACAGACTTAGAGCGTTCACTGTGATGACTGAAGTTCCAATGGCAACACCTTCTGATATTTCTGCCTGGTATTCACTTTGGGGAAACTTGGGACCAGCATTATCTGACAAGGTGACTGCGATTCGGACGACAGCTGTTGAAGACAATGCTGGAGAACCGTTATCCATTGCTTTGACAGACAAAACATAATGACCGATGTTGGACAGGTCCAGTTCCCGAGCCAATGAGATGATGCCCAAAACAGGATCAATCCGGAAAGTGTTTCCTGTGTTCCCTAAATCAAAAGAGAAAAAAATAAGTGTAAGAAAAATAAGATCTTACGGTCACACTTTATTTTAAGGCCCAATTCTCACTATTAACTAATCATTAACTATGACTTTTGCCTCAATTAACTCCTTATTTGCTGCTTATTAATGGTTTATAAGGTAGATGTTAAGTTTAGGGTATTGGGTAGGATTATGGATGTCATGCATTATATGTACTTTATAAGCACCAATAAACAGCCAATATGTTAATAATAGGCATGCTAATAAGCAACTAGTTATTAGTGAGAATTGGACCCTATACTAAAGTGTTACCGATCTTACAAATAAACTGTATTAGTTTGCATGTTATTGTATACAAGAACACAGGTGCCATAATGCATTATATGGCATGCGTGTTTGAAATTATGTGTGTAGATAAAATGGTCAAAAATCTACTTTTCACAATTTTCCTCATTTTATAATAATAATATAAAATCTTTTAAATTCTGAAATTAAAAAAAATAATAATAATAAAAAAAACTATAAACAAAATGTAAAAAAAAAAAAAAAAAAATTCAGCTTCTTAAAAAAATCCATGTATGCTGGCTTTCTGGCTGCTTTTCCTTCACTATATGGTCTAAAACAAATTGAAACAAAATACAAAACAAAACAAAACAAAACATTCAGTTGGTAAAGAAATTAAATATTAAGAAATATTTATCTAAGTGGATGCAAAAAAATAAAAAAAATAAAAAAAAATAAATAAAATAAATAAAATAAATAAAATAAAATAAAATCATTGTTAATGTCCTATGTAAACACAAATCCAAATCTAAAATCAATTTATCCAAAAGTTAAGTAAAGACCATGAGAAATTATATAAAAGTTTATCCAAACTTTGACAGGTAGTGTATGTAAGTGCATGCATACCTGAGTCGATGCTGTAAGTGATTTGTGCATTTTGGCCTTTGTCTTTATCGAGTGCAGTCACCGTGAGAACAGCCGATCCCAGTGCCGCTGATTCATACACCTGTCCATTATACATCACCATGGTAAAAAGAGGGGCATGGTCATTCACATCCTCTACACCGATCAGGACACGAGCAAGACTACGTCTGTACGGGAACTCTTGATCCTTCACCTAATATCGAAGGAAAGTAAAGAAAGCAAGAAAGACAGAGAGAAATAAAGAGAGCAGTAGGGAAAGACAAAAACTGATTCCCTGTCTGAGAAAGACAGCAATATCCAACACAAGGAAACAGCAAGACACACACAAACTCAAACACACAAAACAAACTCGCTCACTGCCAAACGGAGTGGATAACATCTCTCTCCGGATTAAAATAACAAATTTCATCTGTTTGCAGGCAGCAGGAATATCCATGTGCTTATTAGATATGACACTCACTGTCTCTCATCCTCGTCAGGGGAGAGCAGAAACCAGGAGTGATACAGATCAGATCAATAATTAGATCACAGTGGAGAAATGACTCAGGTACAGACGACATTAAACTAGTGACGGCTGCCAAAGCACAAGGAGCAATCTCCTGTTACTGTAATACCTGCACTCAAGCATGCAGTGCGTTAAAGAGAGACAGGAGGGAATGTATACCATCAACACTGATCAAATGATACTTCTGCTGTTTTATCTATCCAACGAGAGTCACATTGTTCTCTCAAAAATACAATAAAATTATTTTATGTTGGTAAAAATATATATATGTCGACACAGTTTCCTGATCTATGAGCCTTACTGGTCCAAGTTTTAATAAAAAATAAATAAAAGAAAAAAATAAAAGAACTAAAAGAATATATATATATATATAGTGAAAAAAAATCTAAAATAGAATGCTAGGTGATTTTTTTACTGACCTAAGTCAAAATAATGGTTGTCAAAGCACTACTCTGCAATTCTTAAGAGATGTAGTGCATTAGTATGTGGCTGCTGTGGAATTCTGGTTATGTGGTATTTTCATAAAAAGCTGAAATACCATGATGGTGAGGATGTGCTGTGTCCGGCTCTCGTGGTCCAGTCTGCGAGCCGTGTAGATGATTCCATTGTTCGGGTCGATGCGGAAGAGCCGCATGCTGCTGGGGTCAACGCTGCTCTGGAGGCTAAAGGTCAAACGGTGACGCTCATCGCGGTCAGACGCCAACACCTGAACCACCTCAGTATCTGGGGGCGTGTCTTCTGTGATTGTGATGTCATAGGTAGGCTGGGAAAAAACGGGGGCATTGTCGTTGTTGTCCATAACTGAAATGTGGACCTGTGAAAAAAACAAAACAAAAAAAAAACATACAGGAGGTCAACATGAAATTTACTTTAAGTACAAGTGTTGTAAGTAGTAACTATATATATATATATATACCGAAACTAATCAAAGTTGATTAAATGCTGAAACGCAAACAAATGGGCTGATGCAAATACTCCGTTGTCGATAACTTGTATTAATAGCCACACTGGTCAGAGGAGAACACACAACTGAGAGTGTCTGCGAGTGTGTGAGATCCAACCACACTGGCTGATCTAATTATAAAGTAATAACAGACGTGCACTTACATCTCACACTCGCCCTTACGGAGACACGCTGAGCTCCATCTGTGTGTGTATATCACAGACTCTGAATGAATGTACATTTGTGTATGAAAGTGTGTGAAAGATGGTGCTTTCTAAATAGAGAACAAGTCTTGGAAAAGAATACAATCACTTTCATCATATTTATTTCCATTTGTCCCTTCTCTGACCCTCCCTCCAGCGCTCTTTGTTCACGTGTGTATTTGTACTTTGTATTTTTAAGGAGTGCATTTGCATGGAACAGTGTGTGTGTGTGTGTATGCAAAGAGCTGCTTAATACGCAATTGAGTGAATTTGAATGAGTTATCTTTTGTGTTTATGTTCTTGTGCATGCGTGTGTATATGTTAATTTGCTTTGTGTACATAGTGAGTGAATTAACTGAATAAATGCGACAACACTTCCTGTCCCCCTCCTCCCAAGCTCTCCAGCAGCTTCTGCTAAACAGATCAATCATTCGCTTTTCCTCACTCTCCCACATTTTTTTCTTTCAGGATGGATTGTGTCCTTTAAACTCTGACCTTCACGGACACATTTCACTGAAAAAGGCTCGTATCCATGGAAACGGAGCCATCAATCCGATGGGACCTTGGCATCAGGGATATGTAATCTGAATGATGACAGACGTTATCAATCAAACCCTCACCATCAAACATCAGCATCAATCATCGACTAAACAGCTGCTTTCAAGCAGACAAACACCAAGTCTGTTCCGAAACTCCCTCCTAGACACTTTTAAGAATCAAAAGTGTGTAAAAGACAAAAGAAGCTGCTCCAAAAAATATGAAAAAAATAAACATTATGAGATCATGCCTTTTAAGATCATGTCTGGCCATATTCTAAGGAAGAAAAGCATTTTTTTTCCAAGTAATGAAAAAAACAAACAAAACTGGTATACGACATCAAAAAATATTAAGTGGAGAGAAATGCAGATTATACACAAATTAATATAGATATATAAATATTATTAAAACTAAAATATTAATATATATTTTATATAAAATAATGTAATCTAAAATCTATCTTATACTGACTCATATAAACATAAAAATAATTTGTATGTATGTCTATATATATATATATATATATATAGAGAGAGAGAGAGAGAGAGAGATATTAATTAGATTAATATATAATAACAATGAAAATTATAGCGTACAAGTAAAGAAAGATTTTGATTATTACTATGAATTATTATAAATATGAAAATTTTAAACAATTTAAATAAATTAAAAACTATTACATATAAATAAAATAAATGTTTTTAATATATAATATTAATATAAAATATTAGCATACTTGTGGATAGCTATGCTGATGATGATAATACTAAATATAAAGTAATCGAAATATATAATGGTGCATGATTGGAGGAATGCTGATTATAAATTAATACAAATAAAAATAAATATTAATTATACATAACACTGATTATACTAATATATAAGATTAAAATGTAATATTAAGAGACAAAATAAATTATAATTACTATTTATATTAATATGAAATCTTAAATAAATCTACGTGAGTTTATTAGTGTCATGTTTTTGGAACAGAGCTTTACGAGTGTCTTAAGTATGTTTGTGTTCGTGAGAGTGTGTTTACCTGAGTGTATGCTATATTAGTCCCATCTGTAACCTCCACAGTGAGGTTGTAAAACGAGCGCTGTTCGGCGTCCAGAGGTTTAGCGATGACGATAGTGCCGACGCCTTTCTCAACGTCAAACATACTGTCCACATCACCGCCTTACATGAAAACAGAAAACATGATTACACACAAGAACTCTCTCTACATTATGGATACATCTCTCTCTCACACACACAAATATATACAGATATATCACACACACACATCAATCTCACACCACTGTAATACTCATGTTCACCAGATGGAGGCGATACAGGGTTTTAAAGGGCAAAACATAAGTAGGATGGGATTTCCTCATTACACCCACGCAACACACATCCCATGTGTAGAGCACACACATTTAAAATACACACAATCTACATACTGTATGCCAGATACATAACTCAAACATCCTACTATGCAAAACATTCACACAATATATGCAGACATCTACACTCTGTATCGCATATGTGTGCGCGCCACTCTAAAGTGATACAAAAAGATGATTTATCCATTTTCTAAAACGGTCTTTATATTTTTATACAACCTAAACAAACACAATCACCCACATACACACAAAAACACTCTCCAGACTCCTGCACCTCAGCTGCATATAGACTATTAAACAGCAACTACAGAAAGGCAAACCACACATTTAGATTGAAGAAACAACTATCATCGCACAGCAAAACTCAACTGTTAGATTATGAGTTATAGCTCACCCAAAAATGAGATATCTGTAATTATTTACTCACATTGGAACACAAAAAAACATTCATGCTGATCTTATTCCCACAACAGACTAAACCAGAGGGCGTCAAGCTCCAAAATGCACCATAAAAGTAGTTTATATGTATCATTTTTACATGTTATTATTATAATATTTTTAATTACTGGCTGATATTTCATATCAAATTAAATTCCCCCTATATTAAGATTACAATTGGAATTTTCTTGCACCACCTAAAATAACAATGACAATTTATGGCCATTAAAAACATAACATTTGAACATTAAAAACATTTGTAAAAACACTTAAAAACACTTTGCCTTCAAAACTACTTTAAAAACTTTCCTAGGACTTTTTGTTGTTGTTGCTCACAAAAGACTTAGACCTCAGAAGGCTCAAGTCTTATGCACTACTTTTCTGATGCTTTTTTCAGCCCCTGTTTGAAAGCTATTTGCGTCCATTGTCACCATTCTGACTAACACCTATGACAGAAAAAAAGTCACAGGGCTATAGTTTTATAATGACATAAGGGTGAGCAAATGGTGACAGAACTGTCATTTACAGGTGAATTATTGCTTTTAGACATAGCTCAGGATGTTGCATGAGTGTGTTCAAACCCCTATGCATGTGAACAGAGGTGAAAGTGTGTTTTGGCAGAGTGTTATGTTCCCTCTTCACACTCGTTCTACCCAGGGCACATTAATCATATCATGCCACCTGTTGCCGTAACACCTGGTGGAGACATACACTTACACACACTTACACACCCTTTCATTCCTCACCATACACCCTCGTTTTCCACACTGAGCGTTCTCTCGTCTGGCAAGCTAACTCTAGGTGGACCCCTGACCTTTATGCACACTCGATTGGCTGTTTAATGAAGCATTTAATCAGGCGGCAGATGATAAGGCTGGGTCAACGACCACCAGAAGGGTTTTAGGTACCTCATAAACAATACACAAACTCACACAGACACACAGATGGATGGAAGCACGAATTAGACCATTATCAACACTGTGCAGTAAATGCTAAGCGCACACACACATGCATACAGTAATATATCAAACACATTTAAAACGCACATTTGTATCAAAAAACACGTCCTCAAATTCACATCCCAACCAATCAA
This sequence comes from Carassius carassius, assembly GCF_963082965.1. Taxonomy (NCBI): domain Eukaryota; kingdom Metazoa; phylum Chordata; class Actinopteri; order Cypriniformes; family Cyprinidae; genus Carassius; species Carassius carassius. The sequence goes on from NC_081795.1 coordinate 3,081,381, forward strand.
GATTAAGCAATACAACACAATACCAAAGGATGATGGGAAAGCAGAGCTAGCTGATGGTTAAACGGCAAAAGAGCAAGATCAGTTCTGCTGAACTTATATAAATACAGAGAGAGACAGACGGAGAGAGAAAGACAGGAGAACATAGAGACAAACAGAATCACATAAAGAGAGAACATGCAGAGAGAAAGACAGACAGAAAAAAAGACCGTACACAAAATGAGAGACAGATAGAGAGAGAGAGAGACAGAAATCAGGGCTGGACAATAAGGACTGCACTATTACCCAGTGCCAGTGTGGAAGACGCTCAGGAAAGTTGATGAAATTGTCAATATGTTTATAATTTGTACGTATTTTAAAGCATTATTTCACCAGTGTAAACATGCAAGTGATTTAAAACCATTAAAGACACAAAAGAGAAATTCTCCAAGACTGGAATTTGGACATATATTTTGTCCGTTTTTGTCCATTAAAGCTTAATGAGGTGCGACAGAAAAAAGTTTCTGCGTGAGCGTATCTCACTCAGCGAGCGAATAGTGAATCGAGTTCTCTTTCGCGTTTTTGTCCTGCTTTAATGGACAGATGCACACAGAATTAATTTAAGATCAGAATTTTTGTCGGTTCTGTCTGAAGTGAAACCAAAGATCCTGAGAAAACCTGCATGTATATCAGTGTATTGAAACCATGCAGTTGGTCTTAAAGTGACAGCTGCCTAATAAATCTGCTGCTATTCGTGTCCTCAATGAGAAAATTAAACAACAAATTGAAAGAAAAAGTAACTCACTCACTGCTATTAACTGATTAACTTTTGTAGCTTTAATTTATATGTAATTTATACAGTGAAGACTATGCTATGTTATTTGAAATTATATTATTGGATTTCAGTAGTATCTTTCCTGAATATAGTGTTAGATCTACCTGAAAAACACAAGGCACTGTTTATAACTTTGTATCACTGTTCTATTGTATTTATTTGTGCTGTTGCCTGTAATATGCTTTTTGTTCTCATTATTACTGACGGTTTACTTCTCTGTCATAATGTTTGAATCTTATATCAATCTTATTTTCAATCAAATTTGGAATGTTGCTATAAGAACCTTATTTACCAGAATACATGTTTACATGACTCGAAATAATGAAAAAAAAAAATGTGTGGTGGGGAAATTAAAAAATTGGCAGGCTGAAAGAAATCTTTTATTGTTGAGCCCTGGACGCGCAGAGAGAAAAAAAGACTGGCAGACATAGTTGAAGAAAGAAGAAGAGATCACAACACAGAATAAAAAAAAGAGAAACCACCAAAAGAAAGAGAGAGTTAAGAGAAAGAAAAGAGGAAAAGAGTTCGGCTGAACTGGTAAAGATACCTTCTGTAGAACAGTTCCTGCCACAAGCGGTCTGGAGTACATAGAACATCTCACGGAAAGAGCGTGGACCTTCCCATACGAAGCATTTAGAAAAAGAGAGAGAGTGAGAGGGGAAGAAAAGAGGGAAAAGAGATCGAACAACAGAAGTAAAGAATGAGGAGTCAAAGGATAAAAGAAATAAGAGAAAGGAGAGAAAGAGGGCAGTGAACAGAACAAGAATGAGAAGAAGAGGAGGAAAAAAGAGAGGCAGAGCAGAGAAAGAGTGCAGAGCAGGTGCTGCTGAAGCAAACAGAAGGTATCTGAACACCAAACCGCATGCATGCTGCACCCTGACTCTCCCCCTGCCCACCAGACCAACACACACACACACACACACACATACAAGCTCAATGATCTCAAAATTATCGATTTTTCTTTAATGCCAAAAATCATTAGGATATTAAGTAAAGATCATGTTCCAAGAAGATATTTTGTAAATTTCCTACTGTAAATATATCAAAACTTAATTTTTGATTAGTAATATGCATTGCTAAGAATTCTATTGGACAACTTTAAAGATGATTTTCTCAGGATTAAGATTTTTTTTTGCACCCTCAGATTACAGATTTTCACATATAATATATATATTTAATATAATTATAATATAATGTAATATTCATTGTATTAGTTATTTGTTTGTGTGTATACAAACCTTATATCACCATAGATACAGACAGCGGAAAGCAATTGCCATGGTGACCATGGAATGGCAAAAGATAGCAATACAACACAAATCATGCAGTGAATCACAAACATTCCCACCAACTCTAAACCATATTAATCTGTAGATGAATTTCACCTAACTGTAATCCTAACCTCTTAGGACTATGTACAAGAATCAAAAATACATATATTTAAAGATTTTATCATATATAAAGTACAAGTATTTCTATAAAAAACCCCACACCATTTAAAATTTAGTTTTAAAATTTTGATGTAGTTTTAGTTTTAAAATTTTAAACATTGTTACAATAAACCCCAACCCAACTCTAAATGCTAAAAAAGCTCTTTTGTATCAATTCCACATAGCGTAGATCATCAAATTAATATAACCCATCCAAGCGCTCACCTGTGATGTCAAACCACAAGGAGGCGGAGCCTTGCTGTTGGGCGGACACCACACCGACGATGTCCGCCACTTTGTCGGTTTCCATGATGGTGAAATTGTAAAGCTGCTCGTCGAAGGCGAGAGGAACAGGGCTGGGAGGAGGACGGCGGATCCACTCGATGTGCAAACGAGCCGTCGTCCAGCGCTGAGGACGCCCATTATCCACAGCCTTCACCTGCGCTCGGTTAAACACACATCAGGACGACAAGAATACCAGGCAAGTGGACATTAAAAGGGCTGAACTGAAATGGAAGAATGCATCTAGTAGTGACCTTTGAGCGAAATACAAACAAAAGAACAAACCTTTTACAAGAAAAAGGAATTTAAAATGTCAACTCCCTCATTAAGAGAATTGACCTTGCTATGTGTGTTGAGAGTTTTACAAGACCTGGAAATGATTATCTTTGAGTTCACACTTCTGAGATTATATTTATTATCCTTGTATCTCATATAGATGGTTTATATAATTCCAGTTAGGTGGGAAAAAAAATTAAATAAATAAATAAATAGATCATACCATTTCGAGGTGGTCCAGCTGTTTTATGGACAAGCCAGGTAGTTTGGTGGATTACCAGAGTGGTCTAACAGCTCTAAATAGCATGGCCAAAATGGTCTATCAAGCTTAGCATAATTTAATTTAATTTATTTTTTTTATTAGATTTAAAATTTTATTACATTTACATTTTATTATTTTTATTTTATTATTCTATTTCTATATATAATTTTATTAGTTTTTTATTATTTTATAATTTTATTAACTTATTTTTTTCTATTTTATTCTATCATATTCTTATTTATTTTATTATTAAATTTTATAGTTTTTTTGTTTAAATTTATTATTTTGTTATATTCTTATTTTCAATTAAACTGTATTTTATTTGTTATTATTTTATTATTTTATTTTATTTTATTTTTGTTTTGTTTTATTATTCTTTTTATTTTATTTTATTTTAGTCACATAATATAACAATTATTATAATTATATACCAGGGTTTCCCATACATTCATTAATTTGTGGCCGCCCGCCACAATATCAACGCTGACCGCCACGGATTGATTCTGATTTTTAAACTATTTAATATGGGTACAATTTTATTTTATTGTAGAGCTGCGCGCTGCTTGCTCCCTCCCTCTCACAAACTGACAACGGAGGCACGCATGACTAGCCCCTCCTCTTCGAACACGATCTGAATCAAAACATGAGCATGCGTTAGTTACAGATTGTTGCCGGTGCTTAATGCTTATTCCCCCAGCGAAGATTCCAGAATCAATCCGGAGTTGAATGGTTAGTAATGAACACTGCTGCTCAACATAACTCTGAGAAGTTAGTCTATGTTAAGCGCTGTCGCGTTTCCATTAGATTCGCGCAAAACTTTTGTGTTTTTTTCTTCTTCTAAATATCGATAAACAACTATTGCGAAATGACGGCGTTTCCATTAACCGATGTTATGCGACTAAAACGTCATTTTTTTCCCTCTCGCGATCAGTTATTCCAAAAATCATGGCAACGGACGTTGGTAGGTTTATATATATATCACAGCCACCAGACTAGACATTATATTATTATTATCTCCAGGTTCAGGTTGGTGTGTGTTGGTTTTTGTCCACCTCAATCTCCAGGTTTGTGTGTGTGTGTCAGAGTCTGTGTGTGTCCACCTCCAGGTCCAGTTTGGTGTGTGTGTGAGCCTGTGTGTGTGTCTTTTTGAATGTTTGAGTGTGTGAGCCTGTGTTTGAGTGTGTTAGTGAGTTTGAGTGTGTGTGCGTGTGTTTGTTTGTGTGTGTCTCTGTGTGTGTGTGTGTCCATCTCCAGGTCCAGGTTTGTGTGTCTGTGTGTGAGCAAAATTTGCAACAAGAAGTCTGTGGAGCAGTCATAGCATAGAAAGTGTAGCAATGGCTAGGTGTTGGCAATGGAAATGTGTACTTGTCACAAAAAATATATGAGATATATATGATATATATATATATATATATATATATATATATGATATATTTAACTTAACCCCCCCCCCCCCCCCATCCCCGGTCCCCAAACACCGCACCACCACAAATAGAATCTAATTCTGTGGGAAACACTGTATACACATACATAATTAGCTTCATTCAGAAACACAAGGGTCAAAGGTGACTCACGGTAAGAATATCATAGGTTCCAGCTGTGAACTGTTTCTTGGGCGATGAAACCACACCGGTTTTGGCGTCGATTACAAATTTCCCGTCCTCGTTGCCATCAACGATGCTGTAGGAGAGTTCAGCGTTGGCGCCCAGGTCTTGGTCGTAAGCGAACACCCGATATATCGGAGCGCCTCGCTGTTTACGGGTGCGCTCAGGTAAACGGACCTGGTACATCTTCTCTGGAAACGTTGGTTTGTTATCGTTAACATCCAACACTTGGATCACCACCCATACTGTAGTGTGTCTGGGAGAAGGACCACCATCTGATACAGTCACCTGGACACAAAACCACAGCAATGAACATGAGGATAAAACTCACCTTCGCATCAAATTATGCAATATTATGACCATTTAAAATACCTGTTTTGCATGTAAATATATTTTAAAGTGCTATTATTTCTTTGATGCGCAGCTGAATTTTCAGCATCATTACTCCAGTCTTCAGTGACACACGATCCTTCAGAAATCATTCTAATATGCTAATTTGCTGCTCAAGAAATATTTTAATTTCATTTCATTTAATTGTGGGGCGAGTTACAGATTTGTTCAGATCAAACTTGCAGCATGCGTAATAGCATAAGGGATGCTTGCCTTAGTAAACACTATTATTCATGGTAAAAACGATTATAGACAGACAGGAAAGGAGAAATAAGATTGTCTTTGCATCTGATCTTCTACATCATTTTTCTCTTTGAACAATGGAGTGATGATGAGTCATGTTCTGCTTATCTCTCATTTCCTGTTTCTGTCATTTGATTCGTTTTTCTTTTTCATTAGCGAACATGGCCATCCCTCATCCACCAATCAGCATGGCCGCACGTGGCCACCGGCCAATCAGAAGACTGCTGTGGAACATTTAAATAATATCATTAAAAACAAAAGTCACGGTGTGCGCCATCCATCTTGGTAGCAACAACAGAACGATTAATTCAATTCACTTTATTCATTTCCTTTCACAGACTTCTGTGCCACGCCTGTGTCTGTCTGAGAGAAAGAGAGAGGGAGCAATAAATTAGAAAAAAGAGGGGGTTGTGATAAATAAAAGGGGCGTTTGGTCTGTGTAATGGTTGGGTGTCAAGGGATCACACGGTGAACGGGTAAGTGACAATTTCGTTCTCAAAAGATCAACATGACAAATCGGTTTTATTACAAACACAAAACACCCACTCAAAATCATTCACTTTCACACTTAAACCTACACTAACAGACTCGCAGAGCAAGCATTATGAATTTCAAACAGGCGTCTATGTGACTCAATCAGAACACGTCGATAATCTTGCGTTCATACGAAGTGCAAATTGTCGTAATTCCCCTGTCTCTCACAAAATTGATCTGCAATTTGGAGGGAGTACAAATCAGCATGGATCGCAGCTCTCACACCGGATGTGTGTTTGTGTGAACGTGGGTTAGCTTAAGCGTGTCTCACCTCCAGGACGTGCTCAGCCTGTTGTTCACGATCCAGTTTCCGTGAGGTTGTGGTAATCAGACCTGCAAAACACAAAATCACTCGTTTTAGCAGGCGCTTTATAAATATGCTTTGACCCAACCACTCGTGGTCTCTAACTACAAGTAATGACAGTGATTTACGTTTCACATCCTTAAAATTTGCTTCATTTCGAGATGAACATCACTAAAAGTAATGACTAGCTGCATACAGCACTTAGTAGTTTACTTGCCACTGTTTTGTGGTACAAGGTCTTTATTTCATCACATCCAATTCAGACTTCATGCTATACCTCGGACAAAAATGTCATTTCTCTTGAATGCAACTACAGATTACAGTGCAATATTAAAAAGCACTAATATAAACACATGAAAGAAGAAAATTAATCTAATTAATAAAAAAAACATATACAAACACACACACACACACACATATATATATATATATATATATATATATATATATATATATACACATACATATGAAAACACTAAATCAATTAATCAAAATATAAAGCAAAATTACAGTACACAATAAATAAAACATTAGAAATGTTTCTTGAGCAGCAATCAGCATATCAGAATGATTTTTGAAGATCATGTGACACTGAAGACTGGAGGAATGATGCTGAAAAATACAGCTTTGATCACAGAAATAAATGATATTTGAAAATATATGTATAGACTGTATATACACACACGTACATGTAAGTTAAATATAAATAGAAATAAAGTTGAACACTTACATTAAAATACATACATTAATTATTGCTACAATAATTAATTTTTGCTATAGAGATTTTTATTTATTATGTATAAAATGATTTATTTTATTTTCATAGCCCTAGAGTTTTGCTCCTACAGTTCCAGTATTTTCTCCGTAACAAGTCAAAGTGGCTGCAGGTCCTTAAGTATGCTTTCTGATCAGGCGCATCCCAGGGCTCCCCATCACTGACCCATATCAGAGATGAAGAGACATGTGAGGAGGAACAGAAAGAGAGTGTTGAATCGAGTCACAGAGAGTACTGAGAGAGAGAAAAAACGGAAGGGGAAAACTAAAAGAACGGGAGAGGACGGCGATGTGGGGGCAAACAAAAAGACAAAAGTTTTCTGATGACATCATGTCTGTAACACACACACACACACACCGTTTGTTTGGGGCCCCATCGGATAATTGCTGCTACCTGAATAGGGTTTACTGGTCATAGTGGGCAAGCGAGGTCTTAACGTCTACAGACTTCTGATCTCATGTTCATGGCAACCAGAGGCTACCGCTCTGGACCAGCATGTGTGGGAAAGTAAATCCGCATAAGGGGGAAAAAACACAAATTAGAGCTCTAACGTGGGACGCTGAACACCCGCGCAAGCTTTTTATGCGACTTCTGTGATATAGGGTACTCAAAAGAAAAAAAACTGCCATAAACAATCCCCCGGATACAGATTTTCAAAGTTGAAACTTTCTCTTAAAGGGACAGTTCACCAGGAAAAAAGTAAATTCTGTCATAATTTACTCACCCTCATGTCATTCCAAACTTTGGAATTTCTTTCTTCTGTTGACTACTGTAGAAGGTATTTTGAAAAATGTTAGTAACCAAACAGTTGATGGTAACCATTGACTTCCACAATGTGAAAAAAAAAAAAAAAATACAATGGCTACCATCAACTGTTTGGTTATAAAGATTCTCCAAAATATCTTCTTTTGTGCTCAAGAGAGGAAATAAAAATTGAATTTTTGGCCGATCTGTCCCTTTCACCTACTTTTAACTAACACCAATGGATTTGCTAATGAGGGTGTCTTTTTATAAGCATCCAATCAGTGAGAATGAGAGCGCTTAGCTAAAGAACAGCTGCATTCACTGGAATTAGCATATTAATTAGAGTGATGAATGATAACAAGCAATTAACAAAAACAGCATCAGTATACAACAGCATACCTATACAGGCCAGTTATCCGTTGCATTTAGAATATGCATGAGCTGTAGGATCTCAGTTTGGGATTATTTTATGATGGCCACATGCATTTATTTCACGGTGCATTTGTCTTTGTGTTCCTAGGTTGTTAGAGTTCACACGGGAGACCTTGATTTCCCAAGAAACTCATTGTGGATAAAAATAACATCAAAACCTTTGGAAAGTGCCAGTGTTGCGTGTGTTTTGTGCTGCAAGTGGGAATTAGCCAATATGAGAGTGTCTGTGATTCATTGGCGGGGTCGGCGTCATAAATTCGAAACGCGCACCAAAGGAACGTGAAATGGCCACACACACGCTGAGATCACACTGCATCTATAAATCAACAGCCGTCTGAAAAAGACAAAGAAACAAGAGAGTGGCAGAATTCAGCAGAGGCCAGTCATGCTGGTTTTTAAATTGCATGCTTTTTCTAAATGTCAAAATGGCATCCAATAATTTATATCGGTTGTTCATGCAAATTAAAAAAACTTTAGCAGAGTCTTACACAGTTTAATTTTTAATAGACAACTTATTGAACAAGGTTATTAAAATCAACATTTGATGTCTTTGAAGTAAATGTCAAAAATGCTCATCGACTTGATGTCCAGCACAATTTTTAGTATATAATGAGAGACTGAAATCATAGACAAATTATGCATGATTCTTTTGTCGTTTCAAGTGTACATCTTTGATTGAAACTTGATTGTGTTTAATTGGCATTTTTATTTAGATTAGTTTTATTTTTAATATATTATTATATATTAATATAAATATAAAATATATTATTAGAATATATTAATATAACATGTTATTTAAATATTAATATTAATAATATCATTAATTTCATTTCATTTAAGTAATCCTGTAAAACCTTATCGACATTGCCCCACTTTTGTCCTGCGTGCAAACACCTTCTGTCAGTTATTCAATGTGCTTGTCGCCTTAAAAAATAAATAATTTAGTAAAAAAAAAAATGTATACAGTATATAATAAAAAATGCATAAATATATAAATATAAAATATTTTTTGAAGTAGTAATGCAAACTCTAAGGCATGAAACATTTTATACAAATACTTAAATTCAAATATTTGTAAACTTTCAAAATGTCTTCTTGTAGGGCTAAGAAAAGTTAAGTAGTTATCAGAGGTTATCAGAGGAACAGATATTTACAACTATGTACTATTTCTAGGTGATCAAATGTACACTAACATTCAAAAGTTTTGTTTTTGCACAAGTCTCTGTTGCTCACCAAGTCTGCATTTATTTGATTAAAATATAGTTAAAACAGAAAAATTGTGAAATATTACAGTTCTAAATAAATGTTTTCTATTTTAATATACATTTAAAAATGTAGTCCTGTGATGACAAAGCTGAACTTTCAGCATCAGTGTCACATGATCCTTCAGAAATCAATATACTGATTTGCTTCAAGAAACATTTCTGATTATTATCAATGTTGAAAACATCTGTGCTGTTTCATATTTTTGTGGAAACCATGATAAATTATTTTCAGAATTCTTTGATGAATAAAACATTAAAAAAAAAAAAAAAAATTATATATATATATATATATATATATATATATATATACTGTATTTATTTAAAATATTTTTATAACATTATAAATCTCTTTGCTGTCACTTTTGATCAATTATTCATCTTTGCTGAATAAAATACGAACCGATTTAAAATATTTTCATTGATCATGCGCCTAATGCAAAACTGACTTGTTCTTGCTTCCACTGAAACACAACATTCACAGATGTATGGAAATGGAAAACTTTCTGTATTCCAAGTTTTGTATTATTGTATTATTGTATTTTTTCATCCATAATAATTTGTAATAAAAATGCAAACATTATGCATTAACACTAACTCTGAGTGTGGCCTAATTTTGTCAACACATTATAGATAAAACATGCAGCTTTATAAAGAAACGTCACTAGAGGAGTTCTTTAAAGATATGGCTTATTACTGCTCCTCAGGCCATGAATGCGATCATAGAAATGACGAACAATGCTTTTGATAAAACTCGTCTATTATTCCAAATGATCCATTATGGAGGATAATCAGAACGATCGCAATCATGGAGAGCAGGATGAATGCGGATCTGCGCGCCGCATCGCTGGTTCAGGAACAGTGAAAACAGGGTGTTTACATGCTGTAGAAGATGCAGTGATTATCGAGCCGCGGCAGACACAGACAGAGAAAGAGAGAGCTATTCTTAGAGTCTTTCATCATGAGGAGGAAGACAGAACAGAACGAGAGAAAGACGGAAGGATGCTAAGAAGTCGCAGGGGGATGGAATGGGAGAACCCAAGAAAGAGACAAAAAGACACTTAAGGCCTTGTGAACGAGAGAATGGGAGGGTGATACAGTGAGACAGGGAGGAGAGGAAGGTGTTAGGAAGGGATAAGAGAGAGATGAGAGAGGATGAGACGGAGGGGGAGGAAAGGCGAGGAGGAGAACTCGGGGTTGGAGGAGACTAAACGGGAATGTGTAAAACCTGCAGACGAGATTCACAGAGACACAAATTACTGCTGAGACAAGCAGAAGAGAGAAAGAGCGAGCCTTTTGAAGAGTTTCAAGCTGAAAACGAGCTATACTGTAGAAGCTGGCAGCATTTTGAAGACTCTTGACCCTCCGTCGGTCCACACAACCATTCATCTGTCCAAACAGACTGTGACTGACGAGTGAGTTAGGAACTGCTGCATAATGCATGGTTTGACTTGCTAGAATGACAGTCTGGCCCTGACGTACAGTAAGTGAATGAAAGACGTTCATGTGCTAATAATGATGGAAGTGTTTGTGTGTAGTTCTCCTCTGATCTCGCCTCATCTGCACGAAGAGTCTTTTCACTGACTGCAGAGCAGCTTTTAACGTTTAACTCAGTGAAAACCCACAATTTAAAAATTAATTTAAAGGATGTTTTTCACCTACAGATTACCATACAAGACAAACGCATGATGAGTTACATGCATTAAAGGAAATCACAAAGAATTTGAGTTTTCATGTTGTTTTGAGAGGTAGCATTTCACATAGACATTGTCCAAAATATGATGAGTATGAACGCAAATTAAAATATGCAAGGAAAAACTTTCTTTTATATATAAATGATGTGTGTGTGTGTGTGTAAAGACCTCTAACACTAGCTTGCTCTATTCTTTTTTTTATTCTATCTGTTTTCTTTTTATTTATTATATTATTTAAAAGCCCACACTACGTGTACTGTGTTAACCTAACGGAGACTTGTTATAGCACTTATATATCATTGCTCTTTTTGTTGTTTTTGATTGCTTCCACTGTCCTCATCTGTAAGTCACTTTGGATAAAAGCGTCTGCTAAATGAATAAATGTAAATGTAAATATAAATATATATATATTGTATTTTATATTAGAAATAAAAAATATTATATAGATTTTATATATATATATATATTTAGAAAATATTACAATATTTACATTTATAATTAATAAATATATAATATAATCAAAATGTGAAAAAAATCATTATATTATATAATTGTTTAATTATTTTAAATATTGTAATATATAAAAGCTTTTATTACTTCCACACTGCATAAATGTTTATACACTGTAATCATATGTAAATATATTTATACATTGCTATAAATAATTTAGCAGCTTTTCATTTAGAATGTCATCTTTACAGATACTTAAAATCACCTGATTATTCTGTGTGAATTGCTATATTAAAATACATAAATTTATAAAATCAACAAATTTGTAAAAGACATTTCATGGCCGGTAAGAAATATTTTTGGACATTACATTACATTACACACAAACTTTCATTCCTCCATCTATTCATAAATAGTTACCTATTCAATCATCTATGCATTTAAAATTGTACATCTATCATCTATTCAGTCCATCTATCTGTTCTTTGGGTGAATGCTAGATTTTTGCTCATATTGTTCAGGGAGCGTGTGTAAACTGTTCAGTTTTGTTTTTGTTTGGAGATGCACTAGGGAGAACAGACTCTGAACTTAAGTTTAAACATGCCTTCAAATGGTGCAATTTCCCATTGCGGTGTACAAACCAGACTGTCTAAATGTATTTATCACTGTACATGAGCCACAGAATACAGTGAATCCATAGAGGAGTTGTGGAACAGCAAGAGTAGGCTTTAATAATAATAATGTGATCTTACTTCAGTTTAATTCATAATTCTATGTAATAAGGCCATTCTTTAATAAGACACTGCTTATTTTTTCACTGTAATATTTACTAAAATGATTTCAAATCTGCTCTTTTATCTATGGATTTATGAAATATGCCCATTATTAAAATCAATTTTATGATTTTTACCCTTTTATTACTATTAATATAATATTATATAAAATACAAAAATCACCACCACCAACATAAAAATAAAATAAAACAACATATAACAACGATGATGATGATGATTATGAAAATAATATTATATTAGTATTATATTATTATATTATATTAATTATTATTATTAGTAGTAGTATTAAATACAATAGCAAAAGAAAGAAATTAAATTATGATAATAATAAAAATGTTATTATACAATGTTACTATTATTTTGTAATTTATATTTTATGTTGTTGTTATTTTCGGTTTATTTCTTATATTATATTAATGCTAATAAAAATTATGTTATTAGTTAACCTAACAGCAAAACAACAACAACTGTATTATTATTATTATTATTAACAATAACATCAATAACAACAATACTAAACTATTATTTGTTTATTTATTATTGTATTATTTATGTGGGGTTGGTTGGCACTATGTTGTGGTTTCTTTGCTATCCTTATGAAAGGATTTAGTGAATGTAATTATTTTGCACCAAGCGAAGATGTTTTTATGTTTTTCCTCTGCTGGTCTTTTATTTGTTGCCCGAATCCAGTATTGACACCAGAGGCTTTCTAGTATCGATCAGCTGAGTTGTTTGGAGTTTGTGTATAAACTCCTCTGTTACAAACACATCTGCAAAACCAATAAAGTGTACAAGCAACGTCCCCCATGACAGTGAAGAAATCTTTCCGAAGCATGTAAACTATCATAAGAGACCTCACATTTCTCAACGCAGGGATCAGACTACAAGTTTAACTGTCCCAGCAGATGTGTTCGCTGTCGAGGGAGCACACAAACAAGAAGTGGAGTGGTGTCTAGAGAGCGTGTGCAAACTCCAGTCTTGTGAAAGAACTAAAGATGTTTTGTTTTGGAGTCCACTTCACAGTGCATCATCAAAATACCCTCAACATCTGCCGCCTACCGTGCTGACTAGGCCTGTCACTTTTGTAAAAAAATCATTTTCGATTTTTAAGACATAAGTGTTCATTGAATCGATTGTAAAATCGATTTTTCATGTCTAAAAAAAAAAGACGTTTCCTTTTTCAACGTCAAATAACGGACGAATGTAAAGAGGGCGCTGGAAACGCACAAGTCAGCAATATCACTTTCACTTAACATTGAAATCATTGAGCCAGACGCTCTATTCGCGTTTGGTGTTAACGCAGCATAAGTGGTCGCTTTCGACGTCACTGGGTCTTATAGGAGCGTAAAATTGCTGGTATTTTCTGTGTAGCTTTCGCAACACATACTGCACTTTCGGAATTCTTTATTTTCTTTTTCTGCTTGTTTGTGAGTTTTGTTACATCTATATTTTTTCATTGTTTATTCTTTTAAAATTAATAGTGTACATATTTGATTAAAATCGATTCCCTATTTTCATTTTCGAAACTTTTTTGGTTGGTCCAATCGATTGTGCAATCGATTTTCGAACTAAAAGTGACAGCCCTAGTGCTGACTACACACACTTTCAAAAAACACACACCCTGGCTCTGATTTCTCAGAAATATGTCAATAAATAAACATTTCCTTGTGGCATGCACAAATTCCAGTGTCTCAAAGATGTCATTAATTACACACACAGACAGTTTTTTCAATAGAGCGAAAGCTGATCTGATTTCTGTACCTCATTCAAGTCTGATTCTGATGATAACAAGGTCTGAATTTACAAAGCTGTGCATCAAGTTCTTCCTGTGGTGGATGCTTGAAAATCAACTTGGCTATCTCAGAAACATCAATTTCAACTCTGCTTTATAGGAGAATAATAAAATGACCCCTGCGTTCCCCTCTAAAGTCATCTTTACCGTACTGCTCAATACTTTTTCCCAAGTTCCCTCCTCACATGTACTTTATTTAAACCTGGAACTGAATGAAGTTTTCTGAAAGCTGTAATTTCATCTCTCTCTGTGCGCTCGGCATATTTGACTCGGCATCAATAATTCATGTAATCAATATACATAAACAGAAAAAAAAAGTTTCCAAATAAAAGCCCAACAAACAGAGCTGCAGTGTGTGTGCCAGCGAGATGGTGATGTGTAATTGTCTCTGTTACACAGATACATTTAAACATGACGAGGCTGAAAGGCCTTTCTCATGATGCTGACAGATGAGAGCAGAGGCCAGGCCTGCAGCCGTCTGATTAACATTTAGACAGCTTTCACTAGAACAAACAAATACACGACAAATCAAGCAGTACACATTTCTGCAAGAGAGAGAGAGAGTGATAGATAGAACAACAGACAGACAGACAGATAGATAGATAAATAAATACGAATACTTTTTTTTTTTTTAAATGATCGATAGATGGTAACCAGTGCTTTCACATTGATCTGCAACAAGATCGAACTTCTGCCACACACACAATCAGACAAATATCTGCAGAAAATTGGTGTGTTGTGAGTTTTTCTGGGAACACTGTTTATGAAAACCGACTTACTGCGTCAAACCTCACAATACTTTCTGATCTTTCTCTCTCTGGCTGCTTCCCTTTCCCCGTTGCCTTCCGTCTTTCTGACAGCTTGACCTTTTGTGACCTTTCCAAAGTTTTTAATTAGGATCGGTGCTTCCTGCTGACATGCACTACGGGGTGTGTGACTGGAGAGAAAGGCCTGTGGCTATGAAATTAATCTGTCAATCAAATCCAAAACCATATCACCAGCCAATCAGCAGCTAGGATTTACAGTAGGCTCAGACGATGATGTCATAATGCAGAGAGCAGCAACAGACCTTGAGAACTCACACACCCAGATGGGCAGATTTAAACAAGTGAACTTAATTACTAAATAAGCTGAATTAATTAATGCATGGGAAGGAATAATTAGCTTTATATACACCACAGACTTGCAATACACTCTTGCATTTACCATGCTTTTTCAGAAGTGATACCATGGTAAATCACAGTTTATAGATAGTTATAGATAGAATGATGGATGGATGGATGGACGGATATAGGTGTATGCATATGATAATAATTTAATACCATGGTTTCACCATCTGATACCTTCACTGTACCATGGTACTTTTTAAGGGACACACATATAAACTCAGCTTATTAAAACTGACATTAATGTATTCTATCTATCAGACAGATACAGTTTGACGGACAGGACACTGACCGGTGCGCGGGTTGATGCTGAAGAAGTTCTGCGGGTTGCCGCTGGAGATCCGAAATGACAGGCGAGGCTCAGTTGTCGTGGCGTCAGGGTCCTGCGCCTGGATCTGAATGACTGACTGGTCCTTTGGGGAGTTTTCCGGAATGGTGGCATGATACATCGGTTCAGACGTGAGGGGAGCGTTATCGTTAACATCCTCAACCTGTTAAAACACACACAGAAAATATATATATATATAAATGAACATTTCATGCAAAAACCACAAACTCTCCCATAGGATGCACACTTATTTACCTGTATGTACACCTGCAGTGCTGCTGACTGTGGGACCACTCCCAGATCAGTGGCGTACACCGTCAGCCAATAGGAGTCCTGCGTCTCTCGGTCCAACAAATCTGTAGTGTAGATGACACCTGCAAAATAAAATTGATAAAAACATCAAAACATCACAGACTGAATATTTTAATTCCAGTGAAACAGTGGCAGGGTTGATCATTTAGTTTCAATGCTAACAGGTCTTGCCAGCAATAATTACGGATAAAAAGCAGAATAACTAATGCTGAGGGGTCTGTTAACGGTTTTATTTTTCAGATTTATATGCTTCATTGAGTATGACACAGGAATCAGGGGTTCCTGTTCATCTGGCCAATGGTGAGTGGTCTGGAAACATGTTTGAAAACAGTCATTATTTATCACAGCAGGTGATGCTGGTGGTGAGGTACCTTTAAAAATCTGTGTTTTTCTGTGATAATAAAGCAGCACACAGGTTGTGGTCAATTTAGATCAATAAGGAGGTCACTTCCATAAGTCATGTGACAGAAACAGCAGAAGAAAACACAACCCTCAGGCTAAAGACAAAATAAAATCTGAACCTCTGACCTCAACAACAGCCTGACATTTTCCATTGTTCCATGTAACAGTAAACTGAGGTCTTCAGTCTTGGGGACAAAACATTTAATTATGTCCACTGTCAGAACATAAAAAAAAAAAAACAGTTTATTTCAGGCAGAGATTTGCCACAAAAAGCGAGTCTTTGCACTGGCGCGACTGTTGAGGTACATAATATACAAATAAAATGTCTATAAAAAAATAAATAAAATTATATTAACAGAAAGTAAATAAATCTTTATAAAAATAAAGATAATATGTAATGATAGAGTATTATATATATATATATATATATATATATATATATATATATATATATATATATATATATATATATATATATATATATATATATATATATATATATATATATATCCCCCTCCCATAATTTCTGTATTATTTCTATGCACTTTTACATGCCTCTGTGTTTTGCCCAGAAACTACTGTTACCATGGTAAATGTTCTGCAAGGAAACTAGGATCAGACTTGAATCAGGTAAAGGAATCAGATCAGATTTCACTGTATTGAAAAACAACCTGAGCTTTTGTGTGTGACTGTGTGTGTGAGGCATTAATAATTCAGTCTGTTAGCCTGTAGGATTCATAAAATCCTTTAGTTCATTGTAAGAGCACACGTAATATATTCGGAACACCAGCAGAACTGCCTGAGGAATCTCAAAATGAGAGTAGACATCGAGAAAAAAAAAAGAGATATGAAGAGAGACAGAGAGTGTATTCTATTCTCTGAGGTAATAGAAACTCACTTTAGCCAATCAGATACAGATTGGAAGTCCAGCCCTGACAAACCAGAGTCATCTCACACTATTACCACCAACCATTCAACCACATTACACACACACACACGCTCTAACAGAGGACATCTATTTTTTTTATATATAGCTAATTATAATTGCTACAAATAAATTTTATAATTAGTTGCTACAATTTGTTTTATTTTACGAAAACACTTTTTAATTAATAGTAACTTAATAAAACAGTTTAATAATATAATACATTTTAATATTATATTTAAAAGCAGAGCTTCCTTTTTTTCATTAACCTAATTATTATTACTCCAAAAATCAAACCCTACAATATTTTTTAGATATATAAAAAAAAATATATTATTTATATTTATACAATAAAATACAAAACATTATAATAACATAATATATTAGAATTTTATATTCTTAAAAAAATGGGACAATCCATAGACATTGTTTTTATAAAGCTAATTATAATTAGTAGAACCACAACAATTTTTTTTATAATAATAATAATATATATATATATTGGGGACTACCATTAAAATAATAAAACTGATAATACCAGAATGCATTTTAATATTATATTACCCATTAACATTTAGTATATATATACACATAATAATTGCTTTCCAAATGGGAGGTTGTGTCAAATTTAGCTCACTTTTGTGTACAATTGTGTCCCCAGTCTACAGCTAAGCAGTCACACACATTCCTGGTTGGAAGCTTATATTTCATGTAAGAGCTGAGCGAGCAGAAAGGAAAAGCAGAGAGAGAGAGAGAGAAAAAGTGAGCAGAAATAAACGTTTGGAAATGAGGAGATTATTAAGCTTTTTCGTCGGTTGTTGTGTTCCTGCTGTCTGACCTAGATAAAAACGATAGGAGTCAATGAAAGGGTGCCAGCCTGATGGCATGAGGCATGCACGTGTGTGTGTGCAAATATGTGTGTTAGTAATGCTGTTCACTGGCATAATCTCAGTGATCAATTATTAATGAGCGCCCAATTATCTACATCCTGTCTTTCCCAGCATCCTCTTTCTGTAACTCAGGGAGAGTAAGTGAGATAGTCCGGCCCATTAAACATGCAGGCCTCTTATAGATTCATTAAGAACAGAATACAAATTAGTCTCGTGAAAGAGCGATGCGTTTAAGATGAGAGGAAATGTGAAGGGGTTTCTGCATGTTTATATAATCTCTCTTCCAATCTTTGATCTTTGACTAATCTTAGGTTTAATAATTGATCCTGGTGCTTTCAAGACATGGCACACGCATTATTTGGCATTACAAACGTGTTGTGTGTGTCAAAGCTCTGTTTCCCTGCACAGATACAGTCATACATTAGTTTTGAAATCGGCAGCACTAAGAAATATAAATTCTGACATTTCATCCAAAAATGAAAAATTATTTACTCTCATTTTGCTCCAAACACCTATGACTTTCTTTTCTTCTATGTTAACCAAAGGAGATATTTAATAGAATTTCCTGGCTGCTATTTTCCATACATTGAAAATGTATGGGGACTGGAGCTGTCGACTCCAATAGTGACAAAAACACTCTCTAAATGTAGTGCATTCGACTTGTGCACTTTATTACAAGCCTTCTCAAGTCATAAAATAAATCTGTGTGAGGGACACTTTGTGCAAATGTGATGCATCAAGATGCATAATTTGAAGTTTGACATGATTTAAAAAAAAAAAAAAATCATGTATTAAACTGTTGTTTAATTCTCATACAAAGCTACTGTATGGCTTCAGAAGACTTAGAATGTGGTGAAGTGAGTCATGTGTAATACTTTTATAGAGATATGTGGTTATTTTAGGAGCTTAACAAGCCAAGACCCCATTCACTTCCACTGTTTGACAAAAAAGCTAAATCTTTGTTCCACAAAAGAAAGGGAGTCATACAAGTTTGTATAGTTAGTATACTATCATTCAAAAGTTTGGGGACAGTAAGTTTTTTTTTATTTTTTATATATATATTCAATCTGCATTAAACTGATCAAAAGTGACAGTGAATATGTTTATAAGTGTTTCTATTTCAAATACATTCCGTTCTTTTGAACTTTCTATTAATCAAATAATCCTCACAAATAAACGTTTCAGTTTCTGCAAAGAAATCAAGCAGCACAACTGTTTTCAGCATTAATAATGATAAGATATGAATCAAATCAGCATATCAGAATAACTTATGATGGATCATGCGATACTGAAGACTGGAGAAATGATGCTGAAAATACAGCTTTGATCACAGAAATCAATTACATTTGAAAATATATTCATATAGAAAGCAGATATTGTAACAATATTCCACAATATTAGTATTTTGATCACATAAATGCAGCCTTGGTGAGAATAAATGGCTTCTTTCAAAAACCTTAAAAAATGTCTCACTGAAAGGAAGTGTAATGTTGACAATGTTAATTTTTGGCTTAGTTTTCAGATGCGTGCATTCAATTGTGCATTAACATTGCACCCAGAAGGCCAAAGAACAATTGTAATTTCAGCAGTGTAATTACAAAATACATTTGTAGTGATTAGAAACAGGTCATTGTGATACTGCGTGTGCGTGTTCAGTGGGACATCATACTTCATTCAGGAGCATTTTTCCAGGCCGTAACCTAGCAACCTGAACGAAGTATGAATAACAGGCCCCAAAACCATCAAAAGTGCCTTTCCATCAAAAACACGCAACAGCAAACACACACATGAATCCTGATGCACTAAATCCAAAGCCTTTATTTAAAGCACATTTAAATGAGCCAATTAACACTTTAGCAGGATGTATATGGTGTGTGTGTGTGTGTGTGTGTGTGTAGAAGGTGTAATCTGTCAGTGTGTTTTAGACACTTGTGTGTGTAAGTCTGTGAGTAAGACACAAGCGTAGGTGGCACATTCACTCTCTGGGTAGAGCAGCTTGTGTGTGTGTGTGTGTGTGTGTGTGTGACAGAAAAGGAAATTCACAGATTCAGTGGTTTCAAAATATCCCTGTGGTTTTAAAGGAGGGTGTTAAGAAAGTGATGACAGGGAGCAGACTTTACTATCTCCCTAAACACAACCTCATAACACACTAAAAAGCCGCAGAGCTCTGGAGAAAACCGCACAAGACAATGTACCAACCACAGAGGCCTGGGAAACTAAACCACAGAATGCAATTACACAATATCACAATTACATAACAGCCTACAGTCTGATAGAAACTCAAAACTCAAGACTCAAAGTCAAACAACCTCTAAATTAGAGATACTTAAAGCCTCTAATACACTTTTTTAGTCTTTTATTTATGGTTTCTTTATGTTTTTCTGGCAATTACAACCATAGTTTAGCCTTAAACATGGTCTTTTTACTATAGTACTTGATTTGAATACACTACTGTTCAAAAATGTTTTTAAAAACGAACCCAACACTCAATTATTTGATCAGAAATGCAGTAAAATTGTGAAATATCATTTCAATTTAAAATGACCAGTCTTCAGTGTCACATGGCCCTTCAGAAATCATTCTGATATGCTGATTTGCATATTAATAATATCAATGTTGAAAACAGTTGTGCTGCTTCATTCCATTCATTTTTGTTATTTTATAAGTGTTATTGTCACTTTTGATCAAGTTAATTTACCATTGCTAAATAAAAATCTCTTTAAATATTAGTAATAGTTATCATACAAAGAATACATACAGTGTAAACGTTAAATATAGGCATGTTAATATGTCATATTAATTTGACATCAGGAACTTCTGAAGGACATGCTTTTAAAGCTTAGTTCTGTGGATGAGCTTCGTAGTAGCTTTAGACATGAAATTATCACTCAATGAACTCAAAAGAGGAAGAAAAAAATCCAGTTTTCATGACGTGTCCTCTTTAAATGATTTACGAAAGGCCAAGATGTGGAACAAGAAAAACGTTAAAAGAAAAGCACCTACTGCTGCCACACATCATTGGCTCTGAGCAAATGAGAAGCACTATCTTCTGTGCTTTGAATGACTGGCAGCTATTTCTGAACTCCATAAAGGTCTCAAATTCACTGCAATATGAAGAAAATACCTTGCCATAGAGAACCATTGATCAAAAATAATAAACTGGGGCAGCTGGTGGAGTCACTATGGTACTAGAGGGAAGCATCTACTCTAATGATCAACTTTGATGATTAGACATCAACACAGCTATTATGTTTTGTGTAGGACAGAGAAACACAGATTTAGAGCTTGAACAGAATACTTTACAACTGATTAGTCCTTTAACAGAGAAACAGACTGGGATTAGGCTTAACTGGAAAATGCTTAAGATGTTTTCTGGTTGATTTCATGATGGTTTGGAGCTGTAGTGAGCTGCTGTTTCTGTACAGTGGCATCAGACTGGAAGACATACTCTCAAGAGAGCGCCGATGCATTCATGCACACTCAAACAGTACATATATAATCACTGTGTTTTACAATGTATGGACAAAAGCTAAATATGAGACATGTTAATGCCAGCATCAGCAACATCCCAGGAATCTGAGATATCACACATTCATTTCCAAGAATTGCATGCAAAAAGAAATCACTCAGAAATTAGTACATTTCACAAATCAGTAGTTAACATTGAATAAAAAATGACATTTTGAAGTAAAAAATAATTAAATTGAATTGTATTTTCATGTAAAATGCACTTCTATTTAGTTTTATTTACAACTTTGAAAACATTTACATTTTGAAACATCTCTTTTTTCTTTTCTTTTTCCTTTTTACAGTGAATAAGCATTTTCATTTGGAATTTTTGCCAAACAACATTCCTTGCAGGGCTATTATTTGCTGCCAAAACAACATTTTAACATCTTTTATTCTTAAAATACTTTCAAATTCTGTCTTTTTAAAATGGTTTTGAGATCTTGCATATGGATAACCATTCACCTTCTGCTATCAGACGTCTCTGCAATGTACTTGCACTTAAGCACTATGTTTTTAGAGCAGGCAAATACATTCATTGCATAAGCAGGACGCATTGTGCTCTGTGTTACTTCAGAGGAGAAATCTCAGAATCTCCTACGCACACTTTGCAACAGAGACAGAAAAAGAAAAGACAGGCAGAATGAAAAGAAAGGGAGACATGAAAGGACAAAAACACAGAGAAAGCCTTTATTGAGTTTGTCATTTGGGTGCACTCATCCACTTCCCCCTGTTATTGCCCACCTATATTTAGGAGTCAAAGCCTTGTGGGGTTATAAGGGGGAACGATGCAGGGTTTCATCCAATCACATCAGGTTACACGACCCTTACACTGAACCTTTGCGAGAGATGGACGGGGAAATCAGAGTGAAACCAGCAGGGACAGGTGTATGATGATGGCCCGTGTAGCATTTACGTGGCTGACAGTGTCATTTTAGTGTTTGATTGGATATGA
Source organism: Carassius carassius (assembly GCF_963082965.1). Taxonomy (NCBI): domain Eukaryota; kingdom Metazoa; phylum Chordata; class Actinopteri; order Cypriniformes; family Cyprinidae; genus Carassius; species Carassius carassius. The sequence continues at coordinate 3,103,945 of NC_081795.1, forward strand.
CGGGACATGAACTTGACCACAAAGGTACTTTGCTCTAAAGAGATTGGCTGCGTTTCAAAGTCTTGTGAAATGCTGAACTAGAAAATAAAAACATGTAATAAAAATTGGGTGTAGTAACAATTTCCACTCAGAAATTGGCAATAATTTCACAACACAAATACAAATGTAAAAATAATTACGACATGAAATTTGGAAAAAAATTCTTGTTTCTTTTTTTTTGTTGTTTTTTTTTTTTTTTTTTTTACAGTGAATCAATATGTTTAGTCTGTAGATAGATAGATAGATACACAAACGTATACTTTTTTTTTTTAAATTGCAGTGAATGAACATTGTTTCTCCTCTATGCCCCACCTTCTGAAATGAGTCGACTTTTACGAGGCTTGTCGCTCTGAAAAGCAAGGTGTGCTCTGATTGGCCAACTATTCATAGCATTGTGTTTGGTCAAATGTTTCAAGCGTCTGACGGAAATGTTACGCCCCTCAACATATACTGTTATTGCGTGTCTCGGTCAGAACATCGGCATGACAGGACAAAAACAATAAAACCCTTTATAGTGTCTTTTTACACGATGCATTGCATATCGCGCCGCGTAAACCTAAAACCCCGGGCTGGACTCTGCTTCGTCCACAGTAAAAGCCGATCTGACAATCCACAGCGCAAAGTTGATGTATCTCCTCAGTGATCAGCACGGATCAGCTCTAGGCATGATGAAGCAGATATCATGCTCTTTTGGAAGGCCAAACAAAGTAGTTTCACTTTCACAATGAAACCCACAGCTTCTCCTCGAAATGAAAAAAGACTTAACAGATCTTCATGCACCAAGAGCTTGTAACACTCCAAAGAGAAAGGAATAATTTAAATCGCATCATATGACCCTTTTAAAGGTACAATTTGTAAGATATTTCCAGTAAAATATCAAAAAACCACTAGGCTAGTGTTATTTATTTTGTCCAGCTGATTACTAACAATATCTCTAATGTTTTCAACTACTTGTAAATCATGAGAAAATTCCCATTCTAAACAGTGACACGGGGCAGTGCAGTCTCCTGTCAATGACATTAGTTACTCTTTGTTACCGCCTTTACTGTTGTAGAAACCACCTGACAACAGTGTCATGGACAAATGCGGAAGTAAATCGCTATAGAAATCGTGATTAATTCGATTCTTAGCGTTTTAAATCGATTACTGTCCGAGATAGGTGATTCACGATTCAAAAATCATGTTTCAAGATCGATTTGATTACGAGTGAATTGTTACACCCCTAGTGGTAGGTTATGATATTATCTTCAATCAATGTGCATCTCATTAACCGAAATGCAAAGTCTTTTTGGGATATGCTACATAATTTTAGACAGTTTACATTAAGACCTGGATCATTTAAAGTTAGATGTTCAGATTTTTGGCAAAATCATGCTTCATCCTACCTACATAATTTAACTGAAGCAGAAAGTCATTTCAGCACATTTTGCAGTGATGCATCATGCACAGGAACCTACATTAATAAAGCAAACTGGATTTGTTTTGATTTCATTTGATTATAAGTTGTAAATAACCAAGATTAATCACCGACCTGAACTGAAGTACAACATCAGCAGTTTAATAGTAAAGGATCCCAAAGTCTAATTTATATTTATACTGTTTATACTGTTATATACTCTCCCCGTCCACTCAAGCGCAAAGGTGCGGCACGAAAATGACGTCATCATGGAATGTGCGGCCATGCACACTTAATTCACATTGAGTAAAGTTCAAACTCCATCAGGTACTTTCTGAGGTTTTGAGGGAAAAGGCTTTTTCAGTCAAGTATGTTTTATTTTTGTTGTATAAAAACAGAATTAGAATTCATTTAGGTAGGATTTTCTTAAAGTTGTCTTGCATTTAATGTGAAATAAACCCAAAGCTGAATATTAAAATTTTTTGTGGTGGACCATATCATATTGAGTTTTGTACTGGCAAACTACTTCTTCTAAACTCTTGTCCTCTAAACTACTTTTAGAGGAGAATTACTCATGGTCATCCCCTGTTGTTTCAAAGAATAGTTGAACAGCAAATGCAACAAATTTATCTTCCTTTTGGGGAGGTGTACATGCAGTCAGCGGAGGCTAACGATGCAAAGCCAGGTGAAAGTATAACAAGGCTTTAATCCGGGATGCTTTCAGTGGTACGCAAAGCACTTAACCCCAGGAAGCTCTGCAGGGACCATCAGTGCAATTAGTGCACTGTAAGTCCCTGCAGATGAAAAGCGTCTGCTCAGTGGCAGCTGTAATGAGCAAGGGCTTTTTTCACACTGTGTTTGACATTTTTGATGCTCTGTGTACAACTGAGCAGCCTTGAATTGCTGTTTGTTCTGTGAAAACAATAGAAGCTTCTGAGCTGAATTGAGAATGCACATAGCGCATCTTGGCCACAAGTGCAAAGAAAATCCTTCGGATATAACGTGCATGTTTGTCAGAAGATGCCTTATGGTTTCAGACTGAGACTTCTTATGTGTGTGTGTTGGGCATGTCATGATTGCATGTACAAAGACACGTGTGAAGTGTCTCCTTTCAATTTGTGTGTGCGTGTGCTCTTTAAGCTGTAATTGCATCTATAGAGTTGCGCTCCATCCTTGGGTGATTTATGGCTCATGACAGCACAGAGCCAACAAGGGCAATAAATTCCCTTACTTGCTTGGGCTACTGCAAAATGTGTGTCCCTTGAGTGTGTGTGTGTGCGCATGTGTGTGTGTCTATGGATGCGCACTTACAAACATGCAAGCATGTCATGCGGTGTACAACATGCAAACTCCCTCTGTGTTCCTTCACTTCTCGCTGAGTCCCTGTTATGTCCTCATTCTTTCCATCAAATCTTTACAGACACACAACAGCTGTATGCAAACAGTCTCTTCATTGGAAAAGTGACAAAGTGCATGACCTTTGACACAGGTTTCCTAACCTTTGCCCCCTGGGTTTGGCCAGTTAGTGTGCGAGTATGCAAATGTATGAAAAATGTATATGTGAGAAAAATATCAATAAATTACTTAAATTAGTTGGATTTTGCCTCAAAATGAGCTTAACAACTCAAAATCACAACCTAAAATGACACCTGAAAAGATCTACATGAAAAAAAAAAAAAAAAAAAAAGATAGGTATGATATCTTCAAAGACTCAAAGTCGACTCCTGACAGACACTGATCCACCTGCTGTCAGGACACAAATCTCACAAAACCACGTTTTTTTTATACTGAAGTACAGAGCTGGAGATGCTTTGCTTTGTTGATGTCAGTGAGTTGTAGCAGGGTTTAAAAAAGTAAAAGGTTCTGCACCAATGTGTGTGATTCATACCCTTTAAAGGCCACGGTGAACCCTCTCGTTTCAGTCTTAAAAGAAATGGACAAATATTCATGGCTTTCTGTCCTTTTTTTCTGATTTCCTCATTCCAAGGAGAGGTGAAAGACCACGGGAGATCTGAGGGTTGTTTTGAAACCTCCAGATCAGTTTCAGGCAGCTTGCGGGTGAGTAGGCACACAAACACACACACACCTTTTTCCCTCAGTCCCTCGATTTACACTGCTACAAGTCTCGTCAACCTCATTTGGTTGGCACACGGTTTCAACTATAAGGATACAAACACAATCGCTATCATTCACACTCTTATTTAGTGCTAGGTAAATTACCTACTAATGGTAGTCCATTGCTGATTACAGAATACATGATGAAAACTGTAGTTAGTAACGTAATCTGCTGGATTGCACATATTAGGTATTGCATTTACCATTTATTTAAATGGTAGGATTTTTAGAAACAAAAATTTAAGAAAGAAAAAAGAATTACGGTAAAACAATACATTATGAATTATTTACTGCCATTGAGTAGATAATATGTAACCATAGAATCTATAAAAAGTAACAGTAAACATTGTGAGAACTTTAAAATTCTATATACTGTAATCTAATTACAAGTACTTAATTTTTGGAATCTTATTATTTAATACAGATTACATGTTCTCAATTACTACCCAGCACTGCTTTTATCAAACCCCTGATGAAAAAATCTAGCTTCAACTGAAACATGGTAGCAGGTTTCTTGCTGGTCTAATCTGGACATAAAATGGTGCTAGGTTGTAGACCATTTTGGACCAGAACATACAGTTTGGTATGGTCAAGCTGGCTTTTTTCTTACATTGTAGTTGATCAAACAGCTTGCACCATTTTATAAACTTCTTGGATTTACTAGAAATAAGCTTCCAAGACACAGCTACCAGCTTAAAGCTGGATTTTCCAACAAGAATAGTTCTTTTATCCAACACACTTCTTTTTCACAGTTTATTGTACCTATGGCACCTTAGAGGTTGACAGATATCTCTCTCTCTCTCTCTCTCTCTCTATCTCTCTCTATCTCTCTCACACACACACACACACACGCACACACCCACACACACAAACACTTCATCTTGTCTCATGGAAAAATGTGAGTGGTGTTTACCTTGGTAAACAGCTAAGGTGTGGTTGGTGAATGCCAGGATGTTGCTATGTCATTGCCAAGGAGTTTGGATTGGTTTTTAATGTGTTGCTGCTGTAAGTGGTTGCCAGGTGGTTTACAGGACACTTCTATCTGGTACAAGTCAAAAGATCCCACTCATCTCTGATTTTCTGGTCCCTAGATGAAGCTTGAATGATTCCTACTTTGTAAGTCTATGGGAAGTTTATCGCTTTTCAGGTGAAAATTCAAGTGACATACTGAAGTTAAATACTTACAGTTGGGGAATTAGTTCAAATCCCTAGCCCCAAGTATGAGTAATAGTAAGCCTTCAGAAGCAACGCTAATAAAAACCCAGATACTATCACAGAAAATGCACTGTCAAGGGAAGAGAGAAAACGGCAGAGTGTGAGAAAAGGGGCAGAGAAAAAAACTGAAGGTTAAGTGTGTGGGTCAGACAGAATGACATGACAACTGCAATAAATGTAAATAAAAGAGCTTTGTGTGGTAATTCACTCCACCTGACAGAGACTTAACACATAAATCAACCTCACACACACATTTTGCCACAGACACACATATTTCTTCATGTAGAAAACATTATTCGCAGACACACACACATATGCAAACATACCCACTTTTTTCTAACAGAATACAGGAAAAAAAAGAAAGATCCCATCAAAACAGTGCACGTGAATTGAACACAGTGCATGAAACATTAACCATAACACTTTTTAAAATTTCAGTCACACTTCAATCACTCCATCTCAAAAGTCAAAACTCAACCTAAATAAAATATAGGCCAATCCAGTGTTTAACTGGCCTGAGGTGATTCACAAACAAATGAAGCCTATTCACTCTTCATTTATGTGTCCCAGGAAAGTCACTGTGAGTGGCATGTAACTTTTTTTTCCGTGTTACAGGATCTATCTACGGCATATAAGCTCTATGCAATACCTAGTGATTATACAAGCAAAGTGAGCTACTTAAAACAACAATAGTGTGACTCAGTAAAACCCCTGTGAGAAAAAAATTAAGATTTGTTACCTTATAATGTTATCCCCTTACCTCACACTTAAAGAAAGACTGCAGCTAACTGTACAAGGAAGCCACAATATAGGCAACAAAATTGGCAGCACTTTACAAAAAAACACAGAATGTTATTCAGTCTTAAAAACATAATCAACACATACCTGTTTCTTCTTCAATGGTGAATCTCCCAAGACCACTGCCGTCACGTATGGAGTACTGTACCTCGCCATCCCTCCCCGTGTCATCATCCCTTGCTGAGACCTGGAGCACAGAAGTCCCAATCTGAACGCTTTCCTTTACTGATCCATTCATGGCGAAGTTCGAAAAATACGGTGCGTACAGGTTCTCATTAACATCCACCACCTCCAGTTCAACAAAGCTAACTGACAGGAGAGACACCGGTCGGCCTTTGTCTTTTGCTCGAACTGTTAGGTTGAAGAATTGTTGGGTTTCGTAATCCAGCTCCTTGGTAAGACGAATGGCGCCGCTAGTCTTGTCGACCTCAAAACGGCCATCATAGTCGTTAGCAAGCGAGTATCGCACCTGCCCTCCAATTCCCAGGTCAGGGTCTTGCGTATCCAGCCAGGCAATGACAGTGCCCACTGGGAGGTCTTCTAGTGCACGGGTGCTGACAACACTTGGGATAAAGGCAGGTGGACAATCATTAACATCCTCGAGTGAGATTTTAAGTGTTGTTACAGAAAACTGTTGAGCTGCTCGCTCTGCTCGATCTCGTGCTTCCACTTTTAATATGAAGAACGGAACAACCTCATGGTCCAGCTGACCTGCAACATACACAATCCCACTGGAGCTGTTAATGCCAAACTGTGAAGTGCTGGTGAGTAGGGAATACTGGATATCACCATTGAGGCCTTGATCTTTGTCAGTAGCTTCCACTTGGATGACTTCAGTACCAATGGGGGTGTTTTCAGCAATGCGGGCCTGGTAGTCACCATCTTGAAGAAACTGAGGTGCATTGTCATTTGCATCTGCTATGTAAACTGTAAGAAGCCTCCAGGAAGATCTTTGCGGTTGGCCTAAATCATGCAATGTGATGTTTAGAAGATAACGATCTGTTCTCTCACGGTCTAGAGGAAGGAAGATGCTTATTACGCCATTCAAAATTCCAATAGTAAAACAACTGTCTGTGTTGCCATCAGCAATGGCGTATAAGAGTTGTCCATTGAACCCAGTGTCTCCATCAAAGGCTTTTACCTGAAACACACTCTTGCCAACTTGTACATCCTCATGCACAGTGATGTCAGTTGGGAAGGATTTGTCAAATTGAGGCGTTTGACGGTTTACAGAGAACAGGTCAATAAAGCCTTCCTCCATTTTGGGTTTACTGCCAACTTTGGCTTTCTTCAGAAGTTTCTCAGCTAGTCGTTGGGCTACTCTGGTTTCGGTACAACTAAAGCTCTTGGGCGGTGACTTCCCTTGCACTACGGATATGTTCACAAACATAGGATCGGAAAAATGTTCCCCATCTGTAGCAGTAATTTTTAGACTGAACAAATTTTTGGGTGCCGCAGTGTTTAGGGAGTGATGTAAGGTCATGACACCAGAATCAGGATTTAAGTCAAAGTAGCCTCGCTCATTCCCTGAGAGGATCTTATATTTGACTAGCTCTAGCTCATCAATGTCTATGGCAGACATTGTGGTGATAACCTCTCCTACCGGAAGTTCTCGAGAGATCACACCAACACAGGCCACTTTCTCAAATAGAGGTTTGTTATCGTTAACATTCTCTAGGTGCACAGTGACATTGACTTCACTCTCACGCCTATAAGGGGAGCCCCAGTCTGAAGCACGAACCACAAAACTGAAACTCTCTACAAATGACTCAAAGTCTAGCTCCTGCGTTGTCATGACTGCTCCGGTGAACTGTTGCACGCTGAAAGGTAATGGTGTCAAGCTAGCCATGCTGTATGTGATGTAGCCATTTTCCCCATGGTCACCATCAGACGCAGTCACCACAACAACAGCAGTGCCTATATCAACACTTTCATTGATAAATACCTCATAAGACTGCTGAGCAAATAAAGGTGCATTGTCATTGGCATCCTCAAGAATGACTCTAACCTTGACCCTAAGGTCACTGTCTACTTCTAAGACCTCTAGCTCAAATACTTCCTGTGTGAGATGGGTAAGCCAACGTGCTGTGCTGATTACGCCTGTCATGGTGTTTATACTGAAGAACCCTGAATCAGCAGATGGAGTCAGAATGTACTCAGCATCATCTGGCTCTGGCTGGAGTTTCACAGCCTCCACAACAGTTCCAGGAGGGGCAACTTCACTCAATATGACCTCGTATTCGTGCTTCTGAAATGTGACTTCCGCTGGGGCTGGAAGTGACAGTCCTAAGTGCACTATGTGCACAGCAGAAAACTTCTGAGGTGTTCCACGATCCCGAGCCTGCAAGCTGAGGTTTAATCCATACGGATAGCTGTCCCAGTTGAACTGCTCTGTTGCATGAAGGACAAACTCGTTAGATCCTTTCTGACTGACTTCCTCATCTCCCGTTTCTTCACTTGGTATCTCTGTCCTTTCAATGCTGAAGAGCTCAAGAAGGTCCCCAGCCACAATGCTTACCGTTTCAATCTCTCCATTCGTCCCTTCATCAAGATCCTCTGCAGTGATCACAGCTACAATGGGGGACTTCTCAGTCCATACAGGTGCTAATGTAACAATACTCAGAGTGGGCACATGCTCGTTAATCCGTTCTACATGAACAAACAGTTTGGCTGTACTGCTTACACCGTTATTCCCATAGAGCTTCATTCCCCGATCCACAGCCTGAATCTCAAGATCATAGCGGCTTTGAGTGTCAACATCTAGCTTCCCACTGAGAGAAACAACTCCGCTAGTTGGGTGCACAGCGAACACCTCCATTCGCTCCTTGAAAAAGTAATAGAACTCTCCATTCGATCCTATGTCAGCATCTGTGGCAGTGACCTGAGCTATGCTGGTGCGTAGGGGTGTGCTTTCTGCAATGGTAACTGAATATGTGGTAGGGGAGAAAAGGGGTCGAAGGTCATTCATATCCAACACCTGCACACTAACTTTAGTCCAGGCCTCTAGTGTATCCCCCTTAATGGAAGCTTTCACTGTCAATAAGTAGTTACCCTGAACTTCACGGTTCAAGATAGCAGCATTCCCCCCTTTGGTTCGTATCCGTAGGAAGCAGAAATCACCCAGAGTGTAATCCTCAGCCTTGAAGAATCCTTCCTCATCCCCGGAGGTGATGCGGTACCTCACCTCCCATGAGTGATGTTGGAGAGCGACGCCCATGCGCACCTGACTGGCAGCGTAGGTGCGGGCGGCTGAGTTCTCGTAGACCGACGCATGGTACAGTGGTTGAGTAAACTGTAGGCGGGAATTTTCACCCCTACAGTGGCCTGGAGGTGGAGAGAAGAGCAAAAGAGCCAATTGTAGGAAAATGGCCCATATGCCTGCCCAAAGGGCCATGCTCACTGCCTTCCCATCACCAAACCCATCCTGGAGACAGAGAGAAAAAAAAAAAAACAGAGAAAGATGTTAGTCAGAGCAGATGACATGACAGTACACAACCTGACCTTTCACATCTAAAGTTCAAAGGTCACTATGGATCAGTCAAAAAGATCACACACAAGCAGAGGACGTCGTGTACCAAAGAAGGGCTGGTAGCCAGGCAACCGCAAGCCAAATGACATCACTACCCAGGTCTCAAAATGGACATAGACACACAATTACATATTACAGAAAAACCAGGAGGATGCAATTCAGGAAAATTCACTTACACACACACTCTACACAGAAGAAAAAACAGCAGGAGAATGCAAGTCAGGAACAAAATAATTATAGAGAACGAAATATCAAAAATACAACCCGTGAAAATGAACACACACACACACACTCATTATATGAAATAGTTTTTAAAAAGGTCTTGAGAAAGGACAAATGTTGTGGATTCAGCAATATACTGGTTATGATAAAGTGCTGCTGGAGAGGAAGTCCGTGAGTGTGGGTTTACTTTGCTAATCTTGGGGAACAAAATTGTCCACAGAAGTTAGCTGAATTTGACAAAGCCTTTGGGGACCTAAATTGGAAAAATGATTCATAAATCCAATAAATAACAAATCATTTAACTAAAAAATGCTAACATTTTCATTTAGGTTTAGTAATAATTAGCTTTATACAAAACCAATAGCAGTCTAAGGTATGTTCTCAATTAGTATTGTTTCTGAGTTCGTATTTGCAAATAAGGCATTTTGCATGTGAGTGTGTATGTGTATATTGGTATGGTACATCAACTCTTGTTTTAGACACGGATTGTTTTGTGTGCTCCCTATGGGATGGTTAGGATGTGTTCCAGTCCACAAAAATGTAATGCTGACCTTACCATGCACACACACACACACACAGTCCAACTTGCTCATACAAAAACACAATTGCATACACAAAATATACACACTCAGAACACTCAGAGTTGCTGTGGTCAGCCCACACATGACTCAGCACACACACACACACATCCCCTTCCACCTCTAATGATATCCTACAGCGCACTCACCAACTCCGTCTCACAAATTGGAAAAGACACACACACACAGAACTCAAAATGCAGAGATCAGCTTATTTTATTTCTCCAGGTCTATTTCTCTCTGTTTCTCTCTCTGTCACACTCTTGTTCTCTCTCTTTGTGTCCACATACACTGACAGACAGTGAGTCAAGATTAAAACCAGCAGGCATTTTAGAGCAGTCAATGTTCAGCACACAAACAGCGCCTTGTCTCCCCTAAAGCCTTGTTTAGACTGACCAAATCTTCAGCTCATCTGGCCAAAGACTTTACACAACACAATAAAAGTGCATATTATGAGGCCAGTACAAACACCGCAGAGCATAAATGTCATATCAAATATCAAAACTATCCAGCAATTTTTTTTTTTTTTTATATTCAGACAGTTTCTGAACACTCCATTTTGGTTATTGGTATGTTAAAGGGGTCATCGGATGCCCATTTTCCACTAGTTGATATGAATCTTTAGGGTATTAATGAAAAGTCTTTAACACACTTTGGTTAAAATTTCTCAATGTCAATGTAAAACCACCCTTTTTACCCTGTCAAAATCAGCTCTGTTTTCAGCACGCTGTTCTAGTGCATGTTGCTTTAAATGCTAATGAGCTCTGTTCACCCCACCCCTCTCTTCCGTGGGGTGACAAGCCGTTCTCATGATTCTGTTTACTAGGGCTGCACGATAAATCGCATGCCATATTTAACGCACACCTTGTCAGTAAAGCCAGTTCTGTAATCAGAATTAATCTCCATCACCTGCCCAAATTCACATAGAGCAGCATTAACTACGCAGAGCCGTTGTACACTGACAAGCTGCATTTGCTCATGTTCTGCGCAGCTTGTCAGTGAACAACGGCTCCGTGTAGTTAATGCTGCTCCATGTGAAAGCGCGCAGGCAATGGAGATTTACTGCTGATTACAGAACCGGATTTACTGACAAGATGTGCATTTAATATCGCATGTGAATTATCCTGCAGCCCTACTGTTTACTTTAGCCATGTAACTTGCTAACCAGCATATATTAGGAAAGACGATTTGCAAAAATTCCTAAAAAAAAACCTTTATATTCACTTCATCTTTAGCTGGATCACAAATTATTTGCGCGAACACACACACACACACACACACAGATTAACTCATTATCTACAAATACACAAAACATAATCAATAAAAAGCCATTATCCACATAAGCACAAAACATTACCAATACATAAAGCCATAATGACAAGCCACTGTCAATACAACTGCACACTAAATAACTACACAGGACACATATTTTCCAACCCCAAGTCATGCAAACAACACATTGAGATCCTGTGTTGGGTTCATTCACATATGATAAATACATACTCTAAACTGCATAAAAAAATAAAAATAAACCACTCTTTGTGTTTTCTTACGGAAAGTGTTTGTAAGCTTATTTGTCTGCTGAAATTTTCTTTTTTGTAAACTGCATTACAATTAATTCTCTGACAGCTCCGTGTTTCAGAAAAGATGCATCGCTCCGCTGCATGCGAATGCATGTGCATTACGTGACGACCAATCCAAAATTACGAGAAACAGAGAGGAAGTGATATAGAACAAAGCGCATTTCAATAACAGAGAGAATTCTAAATGACAAGTGTGTGTGTGAGATGTTATAATATCCATAGACTACGGCATGATCCTTTCACTTCAGTTTCACGTTTAAGAAAAGCCGAACCGACGCACTTTTTCTAAATGTCTGTGTGTGTATTAGTGCTGTCACAATACCAACATTGCAGCAGCTGATATCAATGCCAGGAAATTTTATGGCAGAGGGGAGAGCAAATGACCTACAGTCAACCCTTATAAAAATTAACCATGGTTTTATTACAGTTAAAGTGGGGTAACCATGTTTTTTTTTTTGATTACCTTTTGTATATTTTTACATTTCTACTACAAATACCATTGTTAAACTATGGTTAGTGTAGCAAAACCATGGTTAATTTGTGGTTACCAAGACTTAACTACAATAACCATACTTTTTTTTTTGTCAATTTTCACAAGGGAAGACAATCACAATAAAGCTAGAACACAATATGTTATTGAACAGGCAACACAAATGGCCACCTATTGGGGTCCAAGAATACATGTTTGGAATGGAATACTTCTGCCTTGAAGGCACCATAACGTCACGTCTAATGATCTAGAACAAATTCAAGTGAAGTTTAGACGTAACAAAGTGAATATTTTATGACTACAACGCTGGTTTCTCAGTAAAAATGGAATCACAATTTGGACATTTATTTGGTCAAATTGACCTACTCCCAACCACTCCATTTGACATAAATTTTATCCTTCACATAAGGATATATGCCATCAACAACTGTCCAGATGAAGGCATTTCTATAACTTTTTGTAACTGACAAGATGAAGGCATTTCTATAAGGCATTTTTCTATAACTTGAGATCTTTTTTTTAAATTTAGCATTAACTTTGTTTCTAAGTACTGGTATTTTTGACATCCCTGGTGACTACTGTTTGTCTTGCTACTGCTTGTTTGTTGTTTTCAAATCCAATATTCGGAGTACAACACAGAGGAAGTGAGGGAGAACAAATGGCCATTTCCATAACAGAGAGTTCTGATGATCTATGTGTTTGTGTGTGTGTGTGCTTGTTTTGGTGTCATTAATTGAAGCGGGATCTTTATTGCTGCTGGCATTGGTTTCTGTAAATGTCCTGTCAGCCAACAAACTCTGAAAGCACATACACACAATCTTGCTTTCTTCACACGTGCTGCAGCTAAACGGGCGGTACTAACAAGCGCAGTGTGTGTGTGTGTGTGTGTGTGTGTTTGAGGGGACGTTTGTGATTTAGTGGACCCTCATGCAATCATGCGACCTACAGAAGCAGAGAAAAAGCCTTCAGAGGAAGAAGTGAGGAGGAGAGAAGGACAGTGAGTTCAAAGCTACCAGTGGAGAGTGTATGTATTATGCATAAGACAAAGTAAGGCGGAACAAGTGTGCGTGAGAGAAAAGTTGTGCGATTCTCCTGTCATGCCTGGTCTGTTATTGTGTGCTGTTCTGGAAGGAGTTAAGCTGGGCTTGTTTATGTTGTCAAATGTGTTATTGTACATCAGCATGTGTGTGTGTGTGTGTGTGTGTGTGAGAGAGAGAGAGAGAGAGAGAGAGAGAGAGAGAGAGAGAGAAAGAGTTTAAACATGGGAAACAATTTAGATTGTTCCTTGAGTGATTGTAGAAAAACTTTTCAACACCCTCAACTCAAATAAACCAATGTTGAATACTACGGAGCCTGAAAAATTACTTGTAGTAAAAAATAAAAAAAATTATAATTGGAAATTTGTGGGTACGGGTACTAATCCATGGACATGATTTTCTAAATTGAGGGAACAGTTTAAGAATTTGTAAGTCCGGTTTATAAACTGAGGGGACATATTGCAAAACTGTCACCACAAATTGTTTTTTTATCCTACAGTTGACTTCCCGGGCTCTTTAGAATACTGATATTGCTAAAAGGGTAATAAATGATCCTGTAACATTACAAAAAGCTTGACATTTTGCAGGTAAAAACATCTGAAAATGTAGCAACATTTGACACACTGCTAACATCTCTTTATCCATGGAAAATTAACCATGGTTTTAATACAAATAAATCCAAAAAGCATGGTTATCTTTGATAAACCATGGTAACCACAAATTAACCATGGTTTGTTACACTAACCATAGTTTACCCATGGTATTTGTAGTAAAACTGTGGTTATACAAATGGTAATAAAAACCATCGTGAAATCCCATAACCTTCTCAGTTATTTGTAACTGCAGAATACATTCACTTTGAATATGAATCATAATGAATGATGAATCATAATGAATCAATAACAAATTAATAGGATAACGAATCATTCATGAATTGTGACTGGGTTTGAATGACTCATTGAAAATAACCCATTTAAATGAATGATTCACTCACCTATTGAGCATTGCAATGGCTCGCGACCAACTTTCCTTCTAATGAAAGCTATATTTAGACAATATTTAGACAATAAAGTATTGTGATGAAAAACATTCGAAAATGTAATGTCACTATAGAAATATCAATACTCTGTAATGACTTTTCAGAGTTTATTTATTTTTGTGACTTATAAAAGTACCATTTTCTGTCCACAACTTCTCCATAAACAGTTTGTTAAGACGTTATGGCAGTGTTTGAAAGTGAAAGTGACGTGATATACAGCCAAGTATGGCGACCCATACTCAGAATTCGTACTCTGCATTTAACCCAACCGAAGTGCTCACACACAGAGCAGTGAACACACACACACACCGGAGCAGTGGGCAGCCATTAATGCTGCAGCACCCAGGGAGCAGTTGGGGGTTCAGTGCGTTGCAAAGGGCACCTAAGTCGTGGTATTGCTGGCCCGAGACTCGAACCCACAACCTTAGGGTTAGGAGTCAAACTCTCTAACCACCTAAGCCACGACTTCCCCTTTTGAGTCCAAATCAAGAATGAGACCAGAAGAGGGACATGTCCACATGCTCCAGGGTCCACAATTAGACCAAAACCATGAAAATATGGTCTTGAACTTTGGTCTTGTCATGGACTCTGGAGCATGTGGACTCTTGACTTGGACTCGACCCTCTTCTGATCTCGGTCTTGACTCAAATGAACCAGTCTTAACTACAGCACTGCATTGTGGTCAACACTTCACACCAGAAACTACAAATTCTCAATGTATATGAAATGAACAGCATTTAAATGAGTTCTTCAATCTGCTCTGAGACTCCTTCCACATTTTCTCCCCACACAACCTCCAAAATCACCACGTCTCTCTTTAATTCAGCTTTCCTCAGGACATCACTGAACCAATTAATTTGCAGTCTCATAAAAAGGCCCTGGTATCTAGTATAAAACAATTAGAGGGAGAGCGACAACCATTATTTTCACATTGTCGCTATATGAATAAAATTACATCACAACACCCTTGTTCCAGTGTGAATGAACTGCCATTCGAATGCATGAGTTTTATTAAAGAGGAGCCATAAAAAACGTTATCCTTACCGTCCATCTTCACAATCTGGCCAATTCAGATTTTTTTCACAATAATCCTTTTAACCCACATTCTTTGTCTTTCTTTTCTTACTCGAAGGAGGGTACTTTCTTCAGCTTTATGTTTACATGCAAAATCTCAACTTCTATTTCAGTCTTGTTAGCAATGTGCTAATCATGCTAAACACATGCTAGCAACATGTTAAATGTTAGCTACATATTTAATCATGCTAGCAACATGCTATCGACATCTATCTAAACTTTCAAGCTTTTACTGCTTCAAACTCTCAGGTCAGGCATTCTCAAGCCAACTTCAAAGTTTGTTCAGAAACTTTCCTCAACTGACAAGATGACCCAAAACATTCAAATGAATGTGAATGTGATGAAAAAGGTCCATGCTGTCCGCATTTGTGTTACAGTTTCCAAAACAACATCGTCCCTGTCATCTGTATCTCTGTAGGAATAATAGGCGCAGTGTGAACCGAACCCTGCTGACACTGAAGTGTGTGTTCACACTCGAGGCTATATTAAACATCAATCAAGCAGAAGCATGCAGACACCACATTTCTGTGTTCTAGTCCAGCAATCATGTGTGTCACAGACATGCCAGTCGTCGTTAGCATGTAAAGCACCCTCAGTCCTTTAATATTTTACATTTTGCTTTTACTGCTCTGCAGCCACTATAACGTTAAAAGCAAGCTGTTCAGTCACTGACACAAAAAACCTGTTTCAAATCAAAACACGCACTCAAACACACACCCCAATGAAAAAATGATTTCAGCATACAAATCTGCACTTCACAGAAACATGATTCTTGGTATAACTAGTATTTATTAATGAGTAGGCGGATTCGCAGATTTAAGACACTATGGAAACGTAATGTGAAAGTGTAAAATTAATTCATGTCAAATATGGAAACGTTATGTGTGCATCAAGATTTTGAATTGAGCTGTGGATGAAAGAGTTGTAGGCCTTACTAATGAAATGAAACAGCTTTCAAACTCTCTATTGGTTGGAAACATCATAATGCAGACACAGATGCACTCTGGGAGTTGTTATGGATAGAAATGTGAAGTGCAGCTGGTGCTGTATCATTGTTAGTGTCGAGTTACTGTATGCTGAAGTATAGAGAGTAATGTTAACACCAGCTCTGCAGTGACTGCCTTAAAAAAGGGTTCACAGAGTTGAGTAACACTTTTATTATAGAACTGGAGTCACATTGTGTTTGGTTGTGTTGGTTGTGTTGTGTTTTAATCAGTTACTGATTATTTGTAATGCATATAATTGAAAAAGAACTATTTATTTGTCTGTTTTGTTTGTCACAAGAAAAGTGTAATATATGAATTCCTTTAAAATCTTTCAAAAATATATAATTATAATAATAACAGAAATTATAAATTAATTTTTAAATTTATACAAATATGTTAAATACATTTCTCTCATAATCTTGGTCTACATTTGCACTGGATAAAATAAAACAATAAATTAAGTAATAAAAAGAAATAAAGTTACATAAAAAAAATTTGATACTGCAAGCATTGTTATTTAATAATACATATTAAATTAAATGAAAAATTAAAAATAATCAATCATAAAAACAGAATAAAAAATTAAGAAAAATAAAATAGAAAAACATAAGCAATAATAAAAAGATAGAGAGAAATAAAATACTATATACAAATATAAAATAAAATATAAAATAAAAAAAGATAATACAAGCATTAATAAAAATGAAATCAAATAAAAAAAGTAAATTAAACAAAATGTGAAAATCCATAAAAATATAAAATTAAAAAGATAGCATAATACAAGCAAAACTAAACTAAAATAAAATAATAAATTAACTGATTATGTAGTAATTGTGACAGGCCTATGCTGAGTTGATCTGAGCTTTGCTGTTTTGTGGACTGTGATGTTTTGTGAACAGTGAGGTTCTGTTGGATATGATTAGATCTCTGTTGTTGTGAACAGAAATCTGAGATTCAGTCACAAAGACAGTCCTCTACACACACACACTCACACGCACACACACACACACACACTGACTCCATATATCTCCATCTTACATGTCTGTACATCTTTCCTCTTCAGGAGATAGAGATAGAGATAGAGAGATAGAGAGATAGAGAGAGAGAGAGAGAGAGAGAGAGAGAGAGAGAGAGAGAGAGAGAGAGAGAGAGAGAGAGAGAGAGAGAGAGAGAGAGAGAGAGAAAGTGAGAGAGTAAGTGAGAGAGAGAGAGACATTCTGAACAGCTGCCAGGATTCATCCAATTTGTCCCTATATATATATAAAGTTATTTCAAAATATTAATAAATACTATTAAAGTATATTACTAAATACAAAAAATAAATTCTGCTGTGCACATAGAATTATGTGTGTTGTGTTATGCTGTTTTCAAATGTATTGTTTTCTCCTGTTGCTTTGTCCTGTATCTCAAAATATTAACTGAAATGAAGCTGAAATAAAATTGATAAATAATTTTCATTCATTGAATTAAAGAAGAAATACAATATAAATATTAGATGAAAAACGTAGCCTTAAAAAATGTACATGAAAATTACAAAATGTTGCCTTGGCTACTAACGGAAATAAAATACGTTCAAGTTTAATTAAAACTGAAAATTTAAATGAAGCTAAATACAAATACCAATAAAAAATGACAAAAGTACATAAATGTATATTAAAAACAAAAACATACAAATAAAAGCTAATTCAAAATATGAATAAATAGGCTTCTATAATAATATAAATGACACTAAGCTCACACTGCTGTTGTGGTTTTATTTCTGTTCTGTTGTACTGATATTTGCGATGTCTGATATTGCATACTTTATAGTATCTGAGGCGAGTAGTATATCCAAATTCATAGTATTCGAAAAACAGTAGGCGAAAAGTACCCGGATGACCTACTTCTTCCGCCCAAGACTCTGAAGAGTATATTCTGTGGACACTTTACTATCCCATGAGGCCACGGGAGAGGATTTATGAATGGAAGTAAAGTGACACAACTGACGCAGATAGGTCATGTGACAGTAATAACATGCTGGATGTAGTACGTCCAAATTTCATTCATACTTCCCATATTCATTCTACAGTATATACTGTAGAACATAGTTTTATTAGCAGCTGTTACATACTTTCAAATTCAAATGTAGCACCAACTCATATAGTACTCGATGTTGGATGCACCAATCATGTTCGAATGTGCTTTGTCTTGTGTTTATTGAGTTGTACTGTGAGAGACAGTGGGATTGGATGCTAGATAGCTTGGAAGAAAGAGTGAGAAGAAGACAGGGAATGAGAGATCTGGCAAATGATGGAAAAAATGGTGTGATAAGAGAAAAGTGAAAGTGAAGTGACATTCAGCCAAGTATGGTGACCCATACTCAGAATTTGTGCTCTGCATTTAACCCATCCGAAATGCACACACACAGAGCAGTGAACACACACACACACTGTGAGCACACACCCAGAGCAGTGGGCAGCCATTTATGCTGCGGCGCCCGGGGAGCAGTTGGGGGTTCAATGCCTTGCTCAAGGGCACCTAAGTCGTGGTATTGAAGGTGGAGAGAGAACTGTACATGCACTCCCCCCACCCACAATTCCTGCCAGCCCGGGACTCGAACTCACAACCTTTCGATTGGGAGTCCGACTCTCTAACCATTAGGCCACGACTTCCCACGAGAGGACGTGAGGAGAAAATGAGAGGACGGGCAGGATCAGAGTGTGATAATGAAAGAAAAAACCAGCGAGAGACGACCGAAAATGAGTGAAAGAAAAAGGGAATGAGAACAGAGAAACCACAGAAGAGAGATCCAGAAAGAAAGAGCAGTAGTGTTCCTCTTAGCAGGAGCAGTATTTCTTTTTAATTTGCCCTGCTGTAAAGAAATATCACATAATATATAGCAGAAATCTCTGCTGCTGGAAAGAAACCGAGAGAGAGAGAGAGAGAGAGAGAGAGAGAGAGAGAGAGAGAGATGGAGGAGTGTTTGACTGCTTAAGCACGCTCAAACTCTCACTGGAGGAATCCTCCTTTTGAGTTTTTAATTGTGGTCACCAGAGGCGTCATTGGCTGTTATCACGGCTATGTTTATTGGCTGAAAAAACACTGTTGTGATTTGATTGGCCCCCTGAGAGACCCCGGCAACAGACCACACCCACTCACCGTTAGGAGCCTATTATTATGCAGAATCTTCATGCTGTGAGATCAAAGTTGGCCTACACATAAATTCCCAGGCAAATTTACTTTTCACACTGTGTTTGTGTGCAATATTTACATCTTATATGCATTTCATTAGCACTTGCCTTTCGGAGTCTAAAGATTTGCGTCTGGAAATTTGCCTAAAATGTGTCTGTTATAATGAGGTTAAAAAAAGCAGACTGTAATTTTTGTAATTATTAACTGCAAGCTGTTTGTTTTTCTACTCTATCTACTTCCGCCTGTCAAATTAGTGCATTCTATGTCTTAAAGAAATCATTAATGTGGTGTTAAAATCTTACAAAAGTGATGTGACACAGCCAAGTATGGTGACCCATAATCAGAATTGGTGCTCTGCATTATCCCCTCCAAAGTGCACACACACAGCAGTGAACACACACACACCCGGAGCAGTTGGGGGTTCAGTGCCTTGCTCAAGGGCACCTCAGTCGTGGTATTGCCGCCCCGAGAGTCGGACCCACAACCTTAGGGTTAGGAGTCAAACTCTCTAACCACCTAAGCCACGACTTCCCCATAACATACATAATATACAGTGGGTGTCAAACATTTGAAGTGCTGTGGATGAAGAAAACACAATCAAGAATTGAAGTTGATTAAGCGTCCGCCGGGAGAGAAAAAAGGAAGCTTAAAAAAAAAAAAGACAAGACAGACCTTGTCAAGACAAACTTTGATGTTGGCTTGAGTTTGAGGTAGTTTTAAAAGCTTGAAGTGTGAAGGTTTTAAGGCCATGCAGTCTATCAGATAGAAAGAATGACATAAGAGAGAAGGATAGATAGAAACAACAGAGGGAAGAACAGAAAGAATGACATTGACCTAAAGACAGACATAACAGGAGACAGACAGACAGACAGACAGACACATATGATAGATAGATAGATAGATAGATAGATAGATAGATAGATAGATAGATAGAACGACAAACAGATTTGACAACCGTTATAACTACAGACAGAAAGAATGATACATAATGATAGATATAACGACAGACAGATATAACAATATATATAAAGACAGATGTAATGGCAGATAGAACAGCAGGTCTCAATGTGACTAGTTGTGAAGTTATGAAGAGATTGAATAGTTTTACATCACTTTAAAGAATAATTTTCAGCTTTTTCATAAACACAATAAGCCATTTAATACTGAACTACAGGGATTTTATCATGATAAGGGATGTTCTTATGGATTGCGCAACAACCTTATATATCTTTATCATACAAACAGAAATATGGATGTATTGAAATTTTCAGTCTCAGAATCTATAATGTCACATGCCCATGTACATTTATAGCAGCGTCTCATTCCGAACACAAACAAAGGCACAGAAGCTTCCCGTCCCAGTGCGCCATGGGA
Source organism: Carassius carassius (assembly GCF_963082965.1). Lineage (NCBI taxonomy): Eukaryota > Metazoa > Chordata > Actinopteri > Cypriniformes > Cyprinidae > Carassius > Carassius carassius. The sequence goes on from NC_081795.1 coordinate 3,124,591, forward strand.
AATCTCAGCCCCCAGCGGATCGGATTCCACCTCCTTTTCCTCGCTTTCTTTCTTTCTTTAGTTCAATCTCTACTTCTCCCTGCTATCTGATCCTCCCTTTGTTACTACTGCTGCGAGCAACTGAAATTTCACACGCTTGTCAAATCACATTTATGCATTTCACACAAACACGAATGCTTCATAATTTGTCTTGAACAGACATGACCAAATACATTTGTGCACTCCAGTTCTGTGATGTTTTATATGCACATATAGCCACCTAAATGAGGACATCGCTTAGACGATCTCAAACTAAACCAACTACAAATCCTAAACCGAAAGATAACTTTTTAAACTATATTATTCCTCATTTAATGGCTTTTCCAAATGAAGACATCTTCGAATGTCTCCAAAGGGAGTTTTACTCCGATTTACTTCACTTCTCATCCTCAAACTATAACCAAGTCCACATACGTCAAAAGGCAGATAGCATGTGATGTATTAAAGTTCCAGGCGGTCTTGATTAAACAGCAATAACATTTTGAAATCATACATCATTAATAGGAAACTCTACATTTATGAAGCCTTTTTGACATTCAGTTAAGTCAACACGCACACACACAATCTGGAGAGTTTCATACGTGTGATTGCAAATAGCTCAAGCACACACACACACACACACACACACACAGTGAGGAAATCTGGTAAGTTCATTACATATAATGGAAAGGTTGCTGCGGTAGTAAGTTGTAGAAAGAGTATCTATTACAATGAAAAACAAATGACACACAAAAGTACGCTTGAGGTCTATCTATGTCAAGTCTGCTCTGAACACCCAAATAACCTGAGGCTGAAGTAAAATATCTCAATCATTTAGCTTATTATAGTCAAAAGTCTGCAATAGCCATTAAACGGTCTGTGTGTGTCTGTGTGTGTGTGTGTTAACAGAAAGGCAGTCCAGCTGGTATTGAACTTTTCATGTATAAATCTAACACTAGGTAAGAAAGAAGAAAAACAGATGAGAAAAGAGAGGTCACAGAGGCTGTACTGTTGGCCACTTTTGGCCAGCTTTTGAAAATCTGATCCCAAATGATGTATAAGTTAAGCAAGTATTTTCCACCATAGGGATTTGATAAAAGCCATGCAACACACCAAACATCTCTGATGTGAACTGGATCTGGAAATCTTGCAAAAAGAAAAAAGGTAAAATGAATTAGGTTCATCAATAAATAAGGTATGCATCCTAAGGTGCAGTGCAAATGATGTAATTGAATCAAAAACAAATATATTATTGGCATACAGCCATTGATTAAGTATAGAAACAGCATAAACAGTTTTTTTTTTATATGTACAAATATTTAACTTGTTTGAATTGACATTTGAAATGTAATTTGCAATGCTTTATAAAGCAGTTTCTCTTTCCATGATAACTGATACATTAAGTAAAGCTATTAAAAATATTTTTCATTAATTGAAATAAAGATGAAATAATAAAAAAAATAACAATATCTGAATAAGTGGTTCTAGAACCTTTCTCTATTAGCGGTAAAAATGTCATTTCAAATTTAAATGTATCATTTGGTAGATGCCTGGATTGCATACATCATTCAAAGCATAATACTGCAACACGTCATTCCAGTTTAAAAATGTCTTCATGTAAATTAATATATGAATATATATATGTATATATGTATATATATGTATATATATATATGTATATATATATATATGTATATATATATATGTATATATATATATATGTATATATATATATATATATATATATATATATATATATATATATACTGCAGCAGTTTTGCTATACATTGGCAGAGACAAATCACATAACATCATGCAAGGGTGTCACATCTCAATGCTGCTCATTTGCATAAACTTCAACTTTGTCATGTTATTAAACACGTCCTCGTTAGACACATTGCTGCTCATGTCACTGGAACTCGCTTCTCTGATTGAAAATCAGTTCCGTTTGCTCAGTCGCTGGAAAACGCCCGGAAAGTCTGTTTTCCATTACTCTTTTCCATGGTTTTCTACTTTTTGTTATATCTCTGTCTCCACAAGAACTCATTCAGTCTCGCTCTCTTTGTCTGCAGGTTAAAGGGTTATCGGCGAAAGGAGTACACTCAAAAGTGAGCAACATTTTAAAAGACATCTCTAAATGTCACATGCACATTGTCTGTCGAGAGAGGACTGGTAAATCACTTATTATAAGCAGGTCGTGTATGTAACTCAACCCTCGCCAGAGCACACCTTGTTAACCTCCACAGTCCACACACACGGAGACAGACAGTCTATACATAGACCAGACATTACAATACATTTACACACACCAGCAGGCACACCGATATTAAAATTGTTGGTAAGACACTGATTGACTCGTCTCACATTCTCTCTCAAGAGGAAAAAATAATTAAATACATTATGCACAGGCACACTAGATTCATTTAGTCTTCGGCTGCGGGACTACTTACAATAATTTCTTTCTTGAGATGTGTGGAGGCCGAGTTCAAGTTCTTCTATTTCATCAGAGAAGTCAATAACTGTATTTTCTCCTCTTGCTGATTGTAATTACTTTTGTGGATTTCTGTTTTTGGCTTTTTGCTCTAGCGGTCAGTAGATTGGGGGCTAATGACTGGCCAGTAGACCGATTTACAAAGGAATCAATGATTTGAGTCAAGCCTTTTAAATGAATAAAAGTAGTTCACAAACCAGAATAAACAATTATTGAATGAATTTGACTGATCTGATTTTTGGTTTTGAGTTAATACTCAAATGTATTCTGAAAACTAAAAGAACAAATTAACATGATTATGAAAACACATTTTAACATTTTAAATGAGTCAGACTTCCCAACAACACTATTGAATACTGACTCACTCACAGGGTTTAGGAACTCTAAAAAGACAAACTAATCGATTGTTTTCTTTTTAATATGTTGTTGTGTTTAAAAAAGAAGTGATTGGTTGAAATTAGTCTGAGCTCAGTAGATTCATGACAGATGATTTGCTGATTTTCAAATGAATCATTGTTTTGTATGGAATGATATTGCGGACATTATTCAAAAGGCATTGCAAATTGTATTTGCAATTGTGTTTTCAATTTGTGGACGTATAAAATGTGACATAATCCAAACGCAAATGCAAATCGCGCATTACCGTTTTCATTTTCGATTAAGTGAACGCACAGTGTCTGTCAAATTTAAAATGGAAATGCAAAGTCCGTTTGCAATTGTGTTTTCCATATCTTACGAGCTATGAGCCTGTCATATTTAAATAGCAATATTAATTACCACATTTGCCTTTTCACTCTCTCTGCACTGTGCATGTAAACTGCCAAAACTCAAATGGAATCGCAATACCTTTTGCATTTGAATTTCCAACGTCTACATGGAAACCTGTCAATCAAGTGACAGGGGTGGGGCCATTTTATTGGGCGTGTTTGCATTGGGAAGTGACGATCGTACTAAAATGTACCATGTTTTTACTAGGGTAAATATGAGTTAACGATAGTGTTTATAATTAAGCCACAGTAGCCACAAATGTACAGTTGTCTGAGACGTTATGAAATGTTCTTTAATATCATGAACCATAAAATGTAGTCAGTGTTCTGCTATTGTTTATTTTCATAATAGGTAAACACAGGCCACAAGTTAAGACGGTCACAGATCTGGTGCTGATTCGGTGTAGCTTGGTAGCTGAGTGGTTAGTGACTGTCATCTCTAACGGCATACCATCTTTTAGCGCGTGTTCGAAACCCGGGCCAACACAGACGTTCTTTATTTTTTTGTTTATTCTACTAACTTCAGCCGCTGATTTCGGACTTGCATCCTCAGTAGTTAAGACTTTGTGCATTCGACTCGGGAGTGTGATGTCTGCGAGGACGCAGGTCCGGTAATTCTGCAAACAGCAGCGTACTTGATAACATGTCAGCTCGCCTTGACTACTGCAATTTTCCTCACTGTATGATCGCCCGTTTGGCAGCTGAAGTTAGTAGGATAAACAAAAAAAATAAAGAACGTCTGTGTTGGCCCGGGTTTCGAACACGCGCTAAAAGACAGTATGCCATTAGAGATGACAGTCACTAACCACTGAGCTACCAAGCTACACTGAAGCAGCACCTGATCTGTGACCATCTTAACGTGTGTCCTGTGTTTACCTATTATGAAAATAAACAATAGCAGAACACTGACTACATTTTATGGTTCATGATATTAAAGAACATTTCATAACGTCTCAGACAACTGTACATTTGTGGCTACTGTGGCTTAATTATAAACACTATCGTTAACTTATATTTACCCTAGTAAAAACATGGTACATTTTAGTACGATCTTCACTTCCCAATGCAAACACGCCCAATAAAATGGCCCCACCCCTGTCACTTGATTGACAGGTTTCCGTGTAGACGTTGGAAATTCAAATGCAAAAGGTATCGCGATTCCATTTGAGTTTTGGCAGTTTACATGCACAGTGCAGAGAGAGTGAAAAGGCAAATGTGGTAATTAATATTGCTATTTAAATATGACAGGCTCATAGCTCGTAAGATATGGAAAACACAATTGCAAACGGACTTTGCATTTCCATTTTAAATTTGGCAGACACTGTGCGTTCACTTAATCGAAAATGAAAACGGTAATGCGCGATTTGCATTTGCGTTTTGATTATGTCACATTTTATGCGTCCACAAATTGAAAACGCAATTGCAAATACAATTTGCAATGCCTTTTGAATAATGTCCGCAATATCATTCCATAGTTTTGCATCAAATCTTTTAAATGGATTAGTTAAATCAGTTCGTAGATATGAATGAACGATTCTTGGATGAATTTGACTGATCAGACTCAGTGTTTTTTTTTTCAATGCTTATTTGTCCAAATAAATCAAACTTTCAAACACTAACAGTCAAAAAATCCATAGCTACTGATTTGCCAGAGTTCAGAAGATTCAAGGCAGATGATTGGTTGTTTGAACAATTTACAAGCGAATCATAATTTTAAGTCCAAACTTTATTGAAACAAACTGAGTGAAAAGAACTGATTCATTAAAATGAGTTAGACTTCAACACTAAATGACAAATAGTCTTTTAAATGAATTTATTGATGCAGTTCGCCAATCATACTAAATGATTCTCGGAAGAATTTGACTGATCTGATTTAGAGTTAAACTCACTTGTCAGATTTATGAGCACTAAAATGATATAAATAGGCAATTAATAGTTGTTTTTTATGTTCATTTAAAAATAATTTCAAAAGAACCAATTTATTTACATTAACATTTACATTTAACCATTTAGCAGACGTTTTTATCCAAAGCGACTAACAAATGAGAACAATAGAAGAAGTCAAGTCAACAAGAGAACAACAACAGTACACAAGTGCCATGACAAGTCTCAGTTAGTCTAGCACAGAATGCATAGCCAGGTTTTTTTTAATGAATATTAAAGACAAGAAAAGGAAAAGTGCTAGTATTAGTTGGTTAAGTGCTGGCGAAAAAGATGAGTCTTTAGATGTTTCTTGAAAATGAGTACGAATTTATCAAAGTAACTCAGATTTCCCAACACTACTGACAAAATAAAAACTTCTGTAGCTAATGACTGGCCAGAGTTCTTGCTGGTTGAACAATTTACAGTACAAGTGAATCGTTTTGAATCCAAACTTTTGAACGATTCAGTTAAAGCAGTTCACAAATCAGACTGAACAACTCTTACGAGTTACTCACATGATTTCTGAACACTAAAATGGGACAAAAAACATCTAATCATTTATTTATTTATTTATTTTTGAATGTGCACTGAAACTAACCATTTAGACGTCAAAATAATAACAACACTGTTGTACAAATCTGTAGCTAATGATTGGCCAGATTCGAGGCAGATGACTGGCCAATCGGCAGGCGGGTATCTGAAGACTGCTGGACAGTCATCAGATACGAATCTGCTGACAGCTGGCCAAAGCTTGGTAGATTCGTCGCTGATGATTGGTTAACTTGTGGTGTAGCAAGTTGATGACAACATATTATCATTTAAATTAGCTTATCCTTTTCTGTCTTTCAGGTCAAACTGTACAAGTTCAACAAGTCATTTGCACACACTGTTCAGGAAACCTCCACAGACTGCCTGAATTTCTTCATCCTTTATGTCAGGATGGGGTTTTTATATAAGCCAAGTGTGGTTTTGTACCCACATATTTGGATACATCCTGATGCTGACAGCTCCAGACACTAGCATAGAGTAAAAATGACTAGGAAAATTAAGTTAAAGCTGGTAGAACGATGGCGTGGAGGTCCTTTCCTGCTAAATATTCAAGGTAGCTTAGATTTGTTAAGTACAGAAAGCGTGTGAATTCTCCAGGTGTTTGTGCAGTGGCCCTTCTAAAAGCCCTGAGAAATTTATCAACACGCTTAAGTCACACTAGTGCTCCAGTTCTCACTCACAGACACACGTGCGACTTCCAAGGACGAACTCCAATCAAAGACAAAGACAGGCTTCTTACAAAAGCACGTCTGAAGGACAAAGGCTATTTCCCACCTGTGAAACGGACACACACATGCGCAGAAACAGAACTCAATGCAGGTCAGTTTGAGGTCTAGTCTAGCCATCTACTTTATCTGAGAGATTAAATTAACTCTCTTCTATAAAAAAACACTCACTTATCCTTCATTTCTGCGAAAGTACACACACACCTGTGAGTTATGAATTCCCCAGCATCTTTTAAAGCTCTATTAAATACAGTTTAGATTCATCAGTCTGATACTTGCACAGAATAACCCTTTTATATTCATATAGTGGAGTAATGAGGTGCGGATACATATATTATCTGAATCATTCAAGTACAGGGTACAGGAAAAAAAAAAACTCTGGTCTAATATGATTCATTAACATGAAATTAGACCACAAGATAAGGCCAGTCAGTTCATCTAGGAAGAACGTCCTCAAGGGGTTTGTTTCTAGCATCCAATTACGTTTATTAATGAATAAATAAAAGTGAACCTATTTACGTCAAACCTCTGAAACTTTTAATGATCTTAGAACTGATGAGCACTATAAAAACTACAAAACACAGGCTATTTTTCCTCATGACAGAGTTGTGTTGTGAAATCAATTCTGATTGCATTCAATTTATGAGGTAGAAAAAAGTCATTATAATGGTTTAATATCTCAGATTCTGTTTGGTTGAATCTCACAAAACAAGTCAAGGACACAGAAAAAAAAAATAAAATAAGACAAAGCAGCCTGTTTCATGACCATTCTTTTTTTTTTTTTTTTGCATAGCAACAATTAATATATATATATAAATATATATAAATACATATAAAACAGAGTCTTTATTGTTACTCTAACAACAACTATAAAATATAAATATCATAAAATATTATTAAAATAGTATTTAAATATTATTCATAAAATAAGAAATATATTGAGAATAAAAGCAATATTGAGAATAAAAAGTATATATAAAAAAAAAAAAACACCTTTATTGGTCCAAGCATCAATGGGTTCTATTTTAAACATATAACTTCATGCAAAATGCAACTAGGATGATTTGTGGGTAAATTATCCTTTACGATGTCGGTCAACTGCCAAGTCTATTTAAAAAAAAATTACTGAACTAAACTAAACCAATGTGAATAAAACCTAAAACTTAGAGAGAATCAGGATGCACTTGGATAAAAACATGGATGCGTTAAAATCAGGAGACTACAGAAACTGAAAGGTAACACAAAGTCCAATTCATCCGTGCCACACCAACATTGATCAGAGAACACTTGGTAAAGTACCTCAAGTCTCGGGACAGGCCATGACCAGGGATTTCCTTTTAAACTAGGTGGGTGGTGTGACATCCACACAAAAAACGCATTAGATTGGATTAAGAAAGGGTACCAATAGAGATCTGTTTGTGGCCTGTCCCATCGAGCCGCTTCACACTGAATGATAACTTCAGTGGGACGGAACTGAGAGGATTTTTCTGTATTTTACACTTTGTGTTCAAAGACCCAGCACAAATTGGGATACAGCAAACGTTTTCTGATGGAACTCCTGGAGCTTCTCCAAAAGTGAAATCTCAGACTGGATCCGGTTTGGCTCTGTTCGTTTGGACAGAGTCCTAAAAGACAAGCCTGCGGGTGGTAAACAAACCCATGCTGCCACAAACACATCGATCGGGACGGTCATCGTACAGCACACAAGCATTACTTCACAGAATATTATATAGCTCCCTACTCTCTACCCATTGACTTCCATAGCATAGCATCTAGCCAATGGCTAGAGACAAATGTTTTTTTACTAACATTCTTCAAAATATCATATTTTGTGCCCAATGGAAGAAAGAAACTCATACAGGTTTGCAACAAGTAAATGATGACAAAATGTTAATTTATGTTTGAACTATCTCTTAAAAACATCTTGTGTGAACCTTCATTTGAGGGCTTTTCTGAGCAAACATTAATGCATGCAATTAAATGTAGTCAACTCAATTAATTAATCAGCATATCATATTCTTAATTTGATTACTACAAGCATTATTTGATTACTTCTTACTTAATTTGGCCGCTGTAATTGCAGCTCGAGCTATGACGTTGTCCATAGTTGTAACTCAATTGCTTTTCTCTAAGAGGCGCAACATCTGTGAGAACAGGTTATAAGTTTTGATGATGTTTTCTTATGGAAGATGTATTTGTAAAGCACTCAGCTGTAATATGTCCCAAAGACATTTCCTCTCAGATTATAAACCGACATTTAGAAAATGATTTTAATGATTTAGAACAGATGTAATACCACTTTTTAAAAGATCTTTGTACACAACAGATGTTTCCCAAATGAAGTGCTCTTGTAAAGATGTCTTGGAGACGTATGTGTGCTATCAGAGCAACAATCCAATCCATCCTCGACAGACAATGTCCCGTCATTTGAGAAAATGTTTCACTATGATATACATAACAATAGAGAAGACGACTGCACTTTTTAATTTAATGCTTAAACTTGCTTAAATGCTTGAATTGCTTTTAAAGCTTAAAAGTGTTATAGTGCATGATTCATCAGCAAATTATTAATTTATGAATCATTTACTTTAATATTTTTTCCTTTTGTTCTGAAATACACCACATGGCAGAAGTCAAATGGCTTTTTCATCTTGACCAAGCAAGAATATTTATTTAAATCATAGTCCAATAAAGCTAAACTGGTTGTAAAAACCCAGCCGTTGAGTGTATATATCAAAGGTTTTAAAAATACAACTGTTTCTTTAAATAACACACACAGTGGAAGTGTAAAAGCTTTGGTTTGAAGTACATTAGGAGTGTGACGGTTGAGTTCCTGTCTGGGAGGGCAGAGCGCCAGAACGGAGGAGAACAGTAGAAGACTGTGTGAGAACTGAGAAAGAGCTGAACGAGGGGATGGACGGTGCTGTAAAATAAACGAGAGCAGCAGACCCGACTATTATTGCTCTTACACATATACACATGCAGCAGCTGCGGCGAGTCAATGTCAAACTCTTCAACATGTGTGCAAACACATACGCAGGGTCAGTCTAGAGATTGTGTTACTCTGTGTGTAATATTTGTGAGTGCCAGCTAACACAAAGTAAGTGGAAAAGAATCAGAAAGACAGTGAGAGAGACAGAGAGAGATACTGTTGCTCTGTTAGCTTTTGAGTGATGAATCTTTTATTTATGGAGTCGTGGAACCATTGACACCTTGGAGGCAAATGAAAAGAAGCCCCACCATAAGGAAATGAAATGGTATGTGTGTGTGTGTGTGTGTGGAGTAGGAAAAATGAAGGATGAGGGGGTGGAGGAGAAAAATTATCAGGTTTGATATAGTGAGAGACAAGAAAGACTAAGAAACCGAGAGATATCGGAACTCCCTCTGGAGAAAATAAGACATTATATACACTGCTCTGTGTGTGTGTGTGTGTGTGTGTGTGTGTTGCGGTCGGGCCCGCGGCCGGCAGCATTCCTGCCTGAAGCTGCTCTGTTATTACTGATGTAAATTTAGAAACATAATTATGAGCTTTATTCAACAAACACAAGCACTGAGACCTGAGACGACCGGTCCTGTATCCAGATTTGCGTTCCTTCATTTTACTAGACTTAAGAACATTTTTTAATTTCCAGATGAAATGCAAATCTAAATGGGGTTTGCCAATGCAGAAAAGTTGATGGGTGTGCAAAGTCAAAAGACTTCACGTCTCTATATAATGCTCCAGGCAGGGTTATTGTTGTTAAACAAACCAAAATCATGTAAAAAAAAAAAAAAAAAGCAATTTTTTTGTACTAAAACGTAGTTATATTGTGTTTGTGTCTGATTAAAAAAAAAGAGTCCCAAGAGTCCTTTGTTGAAGATTAGTTGTGCCGTATGTGAATGATTCACTAAAAACGCATTTGATTAATCAAAAACAGTCGCTAAAAAAAGACGCTAATTGGGATTCGAACTATGCTGGTTGCACTGTACTGTATGTTTGATTTACTAAAATTGTCTTATTTTGCTAAACTGTGAGAGCCACGTTTCTGAAATGTCAAAGGGACATCCTAACGAGTAGAGTTTAACGTGTGTGTGTGCGGTGGCAGGCTGTCTCATGTAGTGTGATGAGAGAATGTTGACAGTCAGGCAAACACAGAAAACCAATCCAATCTACAAAAGAGCGCGCACACACACCTGACAGGTCAAGTGCTCTCTAACCTAATTAGCAATAAATCTTTAGTGGCGACAGTCTGAAATGGCAGAGGCATCTTAAATCATGACACACACTTATCTCAGTCATCCTGACACTCAAGCACACACACACACACACACGGTTATCAGCCGCCAGCTCATAGTACCCATGCAGGAAATATGAGCTTCACAACACAACAATAATGATTATTAATCATTTAATAACGCCTCATAACTCTTTCGCCACTGTATCTCAGCTGATTTCTCTCCTCTCACGCAAGCGGTGTTGTTTGAAATTTGCAATAAAATATGATAAAATACTAGTTTCACTATGCAAAATTACAGACAATCAGCTAGTTTGGTCAATTCTGGCACATTCTCTCAGATCTTTCAAAGATTTAAAGCTATAAACCTCACAAGTGTGTATGATTATTGTGTGTGTAAGTGTGTATGATTATTATAACAAATCTTTACACAATACACATTTTTTTATAAATAAATCTTATCCATATGCATAATATAAACAAACACACACATTGATTTCACACTCAAAATGCTAAATTAAATACACATTTATTTATAAATAATAAATAATAATATTATTTATTACATATGTATTAATGCATTTATTTATGGAGTAATTATTGTTAAAATAAAATGACATTTTATAATAAAATAAATAAAATAAATGAAAGGTGATATTAGGGGGAAATAATACCAGTGACTTATACTTGTCTCTGCATTTGTCAGACCAATGGCACAAAACACACACTCATGTACGCTCACACACTCTCCAGTGGCTCAGACTCCAGTGACCTGTCATGTTAAGCATCTGGCTGTCAATAGCAACTGCATCTCAATGACCCCGATACCATTCAAATGCTAATATGTACACACACACACACACACACACACAGTTTCCCCTATTGCTGACACAAACACAACAACACACTCTTCAGTTACTCTCAATCAAACGCACACAATCATAATGCAAACACACATACCTACATAAATACAGCCCAAAAGCCACGTTCAATCCAACAGGAGCTCTTCACACAGATTGCATGCGCTCTCCAACCCAAAAACACACCGTCAGAATGCCAGATCTGCACTGATAAGTTGTTTTGTGACACAGAAGAGATAAAGATGAACTGATAGAAGGAAAGAAAGAGCAGAAACTCACAGTTATTCACTTCTCTGCAGCCCATAAAAAACACATCTCCCATGCTAATAACGCTTATGATGCTAAGTGATGATGCTAATATTAGATAGCTAAGTAAATGAGTCTGACACCACATCACAGCATGTAATTCTCACTGTCTGAAATCCTTGAAATCAGCCAGATGTGTGGCTTACAAAAACTTTATATGTGCCTAACGTAATTTTGAGAAATAAAAGCAAACCAAACGCATTTTAGCATCACCTTTACCCTAGCTACATTTACAGACTTCTAACAACGTGCTCTAGGGAACCGACAAAAATGTTTTGCTTGCAAACGAGTAAACAGCATCACTCGACCATCTGTATAAACACAGGTGATGGAAAGGACGCTGTTAGCGTTGACCTATGCTGACAAACGCTAAATGTGGAGCTTAACCTTGCCTAATTTTGTATTCAAATGCGGTTTTAAATACATCTCAGCAAATAAGAGTGGTTATTTACAATCAAAAGGCAGTTATGTATGATTATGAGACCTTATGTGGCCTTTACGAATCTCGAGGTGCGTTTAGCTGAAAACAGATGCTGTAGATGTTAATTAATATGTTTTAAGACAATAGATTCTTATGTAAGTGTGTATATGTATATGTAAATATGCAAGTATTACAAAAGGTTCAAACGTAAGAAGGAAACATACGTTTGAAGATTAAATTGTATTTATTTTGTCTTCTGCGAAACATGCAGGTGTCTTCTGTACCTTCTGAAGGGAAGTACTAAATATGATGTTTTAACAAAAGAAAAATGTACACAAAGATCAGAAAGTTTTCACCCCCCGGCTATTAACACATTGTTTTTCCTTCTTTACAATCAGTGAACATTTAAACCTTTTATACAACATGTAAACCTTTTATAACATTGGAAAACAAAAGAATTAGCAGGACCTGGAGGATTCTTCTGAAGAACAGTGGTCAGTTTAACTGTTGACAAAGCATTAAGAATCAAGCATATGTAAACTTGTGAACAGGGTAATTTGTATAAATTCAGCTATTATTTTGTCTTTTTGGACTATATGTGAACATCTTTTAAGTAAAATATTTTCAGGCCAGAACTAAATAAAAAAATAACATGTTGTATGCATGTACGTAATGTAAGTCAATAGATTCTCCATCTCCAGTGTAGTGTGAGGAAATACTGTGCTCTGCAGACTTACACTGATAGATATGAGGTGAAATTCAGGTCTACAGCATCACATTGGCCTCTTGGGAGGTGGTAACTGAATTTATGAAACTACCTGTATGGTTCGATGCGGCACACAAACGTCCGAATGTTTCACCATACAACGAGCTCATCCGTTATTCTTTCTCACCCCTCAAGGCAAATAGAAGAAATTCAGCCCCCTCTTGCCCAGTTCGGCTCATTAAAAGTGGACAGTGGTGGAGTAAACCAAGCTCAAGATTTCAATATAAGTGTATTAAAAAAATACATAATAATGTAGACCCTACATAAGAGCATATTAAGAACCATAATATTACTCTGCTGGAATTCTGAGGTTGTGATGTAATTGTGGTTTCCATGGTAATTCCGCCTAGGGATTCTTGCATATTTAATTAGAAGAAGCTTTGGGGTGGTTCTTTTTGGTTTTTACTGATTTGCATTTTTGTGAATAATGGATGATGGGAAATCAATGCTCTCTCTTTGATGCCAAGGAGGAAAACCGCACACATACATGCACACACAGGCTTATATCAGTGGACTGCTCACACTGCATTATGCTCTTGGGATGCTGGTTTGTTTGGACAGGCAGCAGCTGCTTTTAAAACAGCACATATGTCAGTAATCAATCTCAAAAGTGTACTTGTATGTATTATTTTAGACTCTGCAATGTCACCGTCAAAGCAGGTAAGCTTCCCATCCATCAAGTACACTGTAAAAAAGTTATATGATCATTAAAGGGGTCATATGATGCGAATTTTCCATTCTCTTTGGAGTGTAACAAGCTCTTGGTTGCAAAGACTAAAGTCTCAAATCCAAAGAGATACTCGTTATCAAATTTAAGAGTCGTAATGCCGCCCAAATGTTCACGCAAAGAAAGAAGGCGTAGTTTCAGTAACCGGACAACTATTTCGTGAACCTAGGAGAGGAGGTAATTCCTACTTTGCTACGACAATCTGGTGCTTCTGAATCAGCTACTGTAAGTATGTTTTGTTATTAGTTTAAGTATTTGCTATTGATCACATGCAGAGTTTGGTGTGTCGTGTGTGTGTGTTTGTGTGCTCAGGTTTTTGTGTGTGTGAGAGAGAGAGAGAGAGAGAGAGAGAGAGAGAGAGAGAGGGTCACACAGTGGAGTCAGCTGTCTTAACCGTCCGTGGCTTGTGTTCTGCAAACACATACGAGCTTCATCACTGAGTCTGTCACGTGATTCTGTTCCTCTTTCGGGCTTGAACTGAAGGTAAAACTAAGGACATTATTAACTGTCTTTACATTTATTTTGAAAGATGAAGCTCACGATTATGGTAAGAGGAGTTACATTTCCAATGAGTGCTTGCGGTGTTCGGCCAATCACAATGCACTGTGTCAGATGTCCAATCAGAGCAGACTGCACTTGTCAGTAGGAGGGACTTTGTAGAAAACTATGTGTTTGAGAGAGAGGCGTGGCATAGAGGACCTTTAATAATGTACAAGATTTGAAAAATAATATGTTTTTTGAAAATTAAAGCATGTCAATATATTCTGTTACACCACACAAAATAATGATCTTTAAAAAAAGCATCATATGACCTCTTAAAAGTCATGTCAATAACTCATGAAAAGAAGTAGAGCAATTTCAACTTTTTGCTTTATAATTTATATGAAATTCAACTTGATTTTTTTTAATTCACTTTGTACAACCAAGTTTATTATACTTAAAACATCAACTAAGCAACTGAACCTCAAGTTAAAAAGTGTCTATATATTTTTTTTTATTATTTTATTATACATAAATACATACACACACACACACATATAAAACAAGCTTTATCATGTTTTTGCCTTTTTAATAATTTAAATATTCAAAAGTATCCATATTAATCATATAATAAAATCTACATAAGTAAATAAAAATAAATATAAAAATCTGTTTACTCAAATAAACATCAACCACCAATTTAATATTTACAAATGCTTACAACCAAAAAAAGATTATAAAATCTAAATTAAATCAAAATTCAATTAACAGCCAGTAATGTGTCAATCTTGTACATCATTGTAAATCCTTGCAAAGTCTAGCCCATTTTACTGCTCAATTATCATAAAAAAAAATCTGTGGCAAAAATACATGAACTGAAAGCCCAGTTTCCAATGATGTTCATAAAAAGCTGATTTGTCCTTCCCAAATATCACTTATAATGCTATGCACAGGGTAAATTTTTAGAGCTTATTTTCCAATTACCATCAAGGTTTTCCTCCTTTAAAATCAATGGTATGGTTATCTGCCATTGACTCCCATTGAAGCATGACATTACTGAGGCTCTATAGGCTCTGCATCTGCTAACTCCTATAGACATATTCATGCAGACTGAGGCATACTGTTTTAACTGAGCGATGTTATGATGCTGAGATATTTCACACTTCCATTTACTAAAATATGGAAAAGCACATAAGTAATATGATACATATAGATTATACTGAAATGGATGCACATAAGCATTGTTTATTAAAATGAGAAGCTGTTCTTCCTATGCAGTCCAACAGCAATCTCCACTGCCTACATGTCCACAGATGCTGAGAATGAGGGAACACACACAAAGCACATATAAATAGTCTCTGAAAGGCCCTTTCCACAATGCTGAATTGGCGTAACAGTAGCAGCAGGAATTAATTTTCCTGTTTCAACCTGAGCAAGTAATCAAACTCTCTCTCTCTCTCTCTCTCTCTCTCTCTCTCTCTCTCTCACACACACACACACAGTTGTTTCTGAGGTGGTAATTACATGGGCACATCTGGAGTGGAACTTAGCAGTTGCAAAAAATGCCTACAGATATATGCCAGGTCCACGTAGAGCTCTTAATGTGTGTGTTTCTGAGTGTGTTGCTCAAGATGGTGTGATACTCCAGCGGCAGAGTCCTTGTCATGTGTCCATCTAAAGTTAAATGGGGAAAATGAATTTCAGAATTCAGACAAATGCAAATCTAAACTGAAAAATGCAACGAGAAATAATCATACTTGCATTTGCACAAACACATAAACATTCATAAATCCAAACTCCATTCTGCTCCTGAAAACTGGAACATGTGCTGGTTTTCCTATCCTTACAGGAAGAGAGAAAATAAACCACATGGTACTCTGATATATATACTATGATACCTAATGATTACCATATTCACATACAGTATGATGCAATTTACACAGTATTCCAAATAAAGAATATATAAGTATTATGTGGTACATGCCCAAAGAACATGGTTACCATTGTGCATTAAAAAAAGAAAAAATTATATATATTTATAATTTGTTTTTATTATATGGCCATGTTTGAAAATACTAAATAATATGCAATTATCTGCCATTGTAAAATCATTTAAAAATAGAGCCCGACCGATATATCGGCCGGCCGATATTATCGGCCGATATAAGCTATTTGCATTTAAATCGGCATCGGCATTTATAACGGCCGATGAAACATGAGAAACACAGTCTCATGCTTCACTCATGTTATGAGTGTTGCATAGTGTGCCCACCAGAGGGAGCTCTGCAGCTCCAGAGTTAACAACAGTGCCAGAAGTCCACTACAGAAGAAAGCGATCAACTGTTTTGACGGTGAGTCTGTCATTCGTCATGTGAAATGATTGTAGATTTAGTTCATACCCTGTGTATAAAAACTGTGTGGTAGTTCTAGCTAACGGTCCTATCATTATTACTTCTAAATATTCTGTAACATCACTTACAGCCGCTAATGCATTGCTATATTAGATTAGCCACAAAGCTAATACCATGTTTATCAGTGGAAGAGCGCGAACGTTAATAGGAGGTCAAACTATAACGTTAGCGTTTAACTTATTCTTATTCTATTGCGGTGTGTTTCCCACATAATGACCGCGTAATTGGGCCTTTCACACAGTACGCGGTATGCACGGCGCTTGCCGCTGGGCTCAGCGTTGCCCTTCAGATACAACGCGATTTGCGCTGCGCTATGGCATAGGCGGAGTTTTAAAAACGTTTAGCGGGAGCTCTTTCATAGTCTGTTCCTCCTCCTTTCGGTCAGCAGCAAACATGTATCTGTCCCGTTGTAAGAAGCGAGCGATAGCGCTAGTCCTGCTGATGAGAATTAAGAGAGAAGCAAGGAAGAAGAGGCTACCCTCAGGTCCAGAGAACAATTTGGTGAATTCAGGCTGGTTACGTTACTCTAACGCTAATAGCTTCCTTTTTAGCAGGCCCCTTAAATGCTTGCTATTAACTTGTTTGAAAGTGGTTCTTCTCAAAATTGACAGCGGTGTGTTCATGACACTAACGTTAACCATTCAACTTCGAATTGATTCCGTAATTTTCTGGTAATAGTAGGCAAGACGATGTTTTGATTCAGACTGCACAAAGAAGAGGAGAAGATATACGGGTCTGTTGTGAATGTGTCTGTGAGAGCAAATATAGTGTAGTTACAGTAACTACAGTAGGTGCGTCAGAAATGATTAAACCAGAGGGGACATGTAAATAAATGTGAGCTGAACAAGCGCTTTTTTTTTTTTTTTACATATTGTTTCAAAGCAGCTTTACAGACATAACAGGAAAATGTTGAAATAATATTGTTAAATATAAGTAGGTAATACCTATTGCTTGACAAATAAAAAAAAATATATATATTTCTCATTTTTGCCTATGTAGGAGATCCCAGTTTATTATTATTATAATTCTAATGATGACATGAGTAATGATACATGGTGATATTATTAATACACATGCTTATTCTTTCTCCGTCTCTCTTTCTGCCTACAGATGGCTGAAAAAGGTGAATGCTGTAGCAGCAAAGTGTTGGGACTACTTCTGCAAATACTTTAACTTTAGTATTATAATTTATTTACAGTACACACACAGACTGTTAAAACCAGCTTCAACTGGAAGAAAGTAAAAGTGTTAAATGTTTAAAACCAGACTGTTTTTTGATCATTAAAAAATATACACTTTTGATGTGCAATTGTTTAGTCATTGAGACTGTAATCTAAGGCTTTTTTTTTTAACATAGTCCATTCTGGAAAATGGTTTATACAGCCCACATACATAGAACAGGCAGATATTTTGCTATTGAATGTTGTGTAAATGCAGTTTATAGGAAATGGGTCTAATATCCAGATTATTTTTAAAATCAAAATATCGGCTTATAAATCAGCTCTTTTCGAGTTAATATCGGCATCGGCATCGGCCCCCAAAAATCCATATCGGTCGGGCTCTATTTAAAAATATACAAAAAGTTCATTAATAGGCTAATTAATTTATCAAATTAATCACAAATTGCAACAAATTAATAATTGCTAGAAAATCATTTAGAAAAGCAAATTAAGTTAATTTCACTTACCGCAGACATGTAAAATATGCTTAATAAATAAATAAAAAGCTTAAATATAAATGTAAATTATAAGGGGCAAGTTTTTTGTGTGTTTAAAAAACTGAGGATTTTTTAATTATATTAAGAATTACTGAAAATATAAAAAAATGAAGATTGATTGCGCCAAATTTGTAACTAGACTTACTGTGGACATGTAAAAATATTCTTCATTAAATTAATTAATTCATTATTTTTTAATTGTCATTTATTTTTATATAATTTCATTTAGTTTTGCACATTTTTACACATTTATACATGTAAAATATACATTAAATGTAAAAAAGGAAATGTTAAGTTTATGTTTATGGGTCAGGGGCATGATTAAAAGCATTAACTTTTCTACTTTTTCTCATTAAATAAAAATTTGTACAACTGAACAAATTCCCTCAGGTCTATGCTTGGTCTTGTTTGACGTGACTATCCCAGTATGTAGATGTGTGTGTGTGTGTATACACACCTTTTAGTTGGCACAGAGGGTTACCTGGCATTCAGTGCCAGCAGGCACATATGGGCCTATTTACACATGGAGGCTTACTCAACACCGCTGCCTCGAAAGACGAGAAGGGAACGCAAGGAAAAAAACGACAAAAGGCATTTCCCCAAACCATTATCCACTTTGAGCAGAGAAGTGCGCTGAGACGGGCACTATGCTAATCGTTCTACTGCAAACTCGGCAACACACACACAGATCCATCACACACAGAGAGCTGACAATCACACACACACACACTTCACACTGAATACAAGCAAACACCTACACCATCAATTCTACTGGATACACGCTAGCCCACGCAAACATCTGTCCTATATGGACGCACACACAAACACATACCCCAGGCCCACACACTGCACAAAATTAGCATTTAGCTACGCCTGCCAATGGCAGACGAATCAAGAAAATGTACCGTTAATAAGCACTTTTCCTGGCCATGAATCCGCATTCTGCTTTATTTTCTTAAAATATATATAGTGTTGTTCCTATGACAACAGAATAATTAAGCTGTTTTCCAGTGTATATTAGCAACAAACAACATTTCATTGTGTCTCTAACTGGATCTCAACTATATAAACATTGAGGCCCATCGTGATTTTCCTTGCAATTTCATTTATTGGGTCCAATACAACAATCATCATCACCGGAGTTATGACAACAAACAAAACGGCTTCCTAGCTAAACGTTATCGCTCAAGCTAATGTTGCAAATAAGAAGTAATTTATCTGTCCACGCTATCCCCCAACTCTTGCGGGTGCGTTTATTATTAATTTGACTAATTTGATGATTTATTTTCAGCTCCACTAAACACATTTTACCATATTTAAAACGACTCTAGAGAATTCTGCTGATTTCCCCTCCACAAATGAGTGAGGAAGCAAAACCTCCTTCTAGGCCAAAACTCAAAGCTATCTGCTAATTTCTTTGAGGCCCAGTGACCAAACACAAACATTATAATGTGAATGTGAGATGAAGAGGCACAATTAAATATAATACAAGTTAAATGAAGTCTGTTAATGCACTTTTGAAATGAATACTAAGGAAAGAGCAAGATGTCGACTCTAGACACAGGAGTTAATAGGCTGGTGCAGTGTGTGTGTGTGTGTGTGTGTGTGTGTGTGTGTGTGGAGTTGTCAATAAGACCCCTGCTCTGTGTCACCAGGATAACAAGACCAGAATGCCCTGGGGGGTGGCCACACAGCGGGATCATGGGTAATCCAGTCTCACTCCACGGCATCTGCTATAAGACAGGAACACATTGGCACTAAGAAAATAAGCATCTCTCATAGCATCTAACGTAAAAATACCTATGCATATATGTATATTTATGTGTATAAACACACAGAGTGAATTCAGGTAACTTGGGATTTCTGAATCTACATCTATATTTATATCTGTAGATAGAACAATAGAACAAACGACTGATAGAATGGTTGATAGAATGATTGATAGAATGAACTACAGATCAATAGAGCAAATGACTGCTATAACAATAGAACAACAGATAAATACAATGAATGCTACAACAATAGAATGAACAGTAGATACAATAGTTAAAATGAATGGAAGATAGAACGATAGAATGATATATATATACTGTAGATGGACGGATGGATGGATATTAAACAGACAGATAATGCACCTCCATACACATTCACTCTATCATGCACACTACTTTTCTATAAAACGAGCATGACATCTCATGGCCTAGCTGTACAGTCACACATGTGTAGGACCCTGTCACTGACCCGCTGACGCGCTCATGTAAACACTTTTCATTCTGCCAGCATGTCATCTGTCTGGACCCGAGAGGTCGGTCATTAAAGCAGAACACGGTTATGAACAAGCGCCTCTGCATTCACATTATTTGTCAGGAAATGACTCTGCTTTGAAAGGGAATTTCTCTCCTCCAGATTTTATTCATTTGCTAAACAAACATACACTAACGCTTGGCAATTCAACAAACAAAATAAAAAAAAATGTCCTGGGGCTTGTTCTTTGCCACACAGCCTTTGGCAGGAGTAATGACCTTCAAGTGTTTTTTTTGTGATAAACGTTTACGTGCTGTTCATTTGTTTAAACAGTCGCCACCTCCAAAAGCACTTTCATTTCTCGCCATTTGAGAGCCTCTATTTGCAGGCCGACTGCTGCTTTCTTTTGAAGTTCGATTTGAAATTTAAATTCACTATTTAAATGGAGGTTCATTGATGGCTTGGAATAAAGTTTATCCTCGTCTGAATTTAATGAAACCCTGCAAATACAGCCACCCTATTATTGTAACTCAATAATAAAATATTTTGATCCAAAATTCTTATAAACAAAGACGCTTACATGCTGCACAATCATGGTTCAGTGAGTCTGGCATTCAAAAAACATTTCATTTTCAAAATGTGATGTTTTTGAGTAGAACAGATTCCTCAGTTTAGGGTGAGACTTGATTTCATCCATTGGTTACGATGAAGAGGATGATATATAGAACAAACAGAATAGATAAACTGTCAGAACGATAGACAGAATGATAGAATAGAACAGACAGAACAATACAGTAGATAGATATACTGTTACAATGGATAACAATTTTGTTCTAACAAAGATAGAGCAATGGATGGATGGATGGATGGAAAACAATTGTTTGACCATTTATATCTCGAAACAAGCATGAATAATATGGTTGTTGCTTTAACTGTTTTTGTTTTTGATGTTGCAATGCAGTCTAATGGTTAGACTTAATAATAAAACTAAAAACTGAAATAAAAATAAAACAGCTATACATCTGTTCTGTATATCATTTATTAAACATACCTAACATGAAAAATAATCTGTATTCATATTGGTTATAAAATTAAAATTAGTAGTTGTCAGTCTCTAAAAGTCGATTTAGAGAGAGCTAGAAAAGTTTGTTTGAGAGAGAAAGATATAGTAATGGTTAAAGCTGGGCAGTTGTGTCTGAGATCTTTAGAAAACATGAGGAATCGCCTGGAAATTGGAACAAACAGCCAGAAGCACTTTTCACTGGCGCACATACAGCTAATCCATTCAGCACGGCCACTGCAAGAGAGAGAGAGAGAGAGTGTGTGTGTGTGTGTGACTGTGATAAGAGCTGATGGTCACTTCTCACTCCCACTCACCTAAGAGCTTTTGCACATGTGTGAGTTTTTTCCGGAACTGACAGAAAGAGAGAGATTTTACATGTACTTATTTTACATGTTCTACTAAATGCTCTCTGTGTGTGTGTATATGTGCTCTTGTTTTTGTGTCATATCAGGAGACAGCTCTGTATAATGACATGGGTATGACACAGGTATTACAAGGAGAGGGTGACTTATGAGGACATAACCCATGTCCCCATTTTTCAAAACGCTTATAAATCATACAGAATGAGTTTTTTTTGAGAAAGTAAAAATGCACAAAGTTTCCTGTGAGGGTAGGACGATAGAATATACAGTTTGTACAGTATAAAAACCATTACGCCTATGGGATGTCCCCACTTTTCGCAAAAACAAACGTGTGTGTGTGTGTGTGTTTTATTCTGTGATCGATTCAGTTCCTCAGTGCACTAAACACAGAATCCAAATTTTATCTATCCATCCATTCATCATTGTTCTGTCTGTCTGTCGTTTCAGTAGCATTAGTGTCACAAAACCGGTCAAACATCTGCTGAATGTCCTTCAACCATCTGACAGGTATGTTTTAGCAATGTCTTACATCATAAACATTTTATCTTCCAAAAGCAAACCAAATCAGTGACACATATGCATTATCAGTGTCTTGACGACGAATCTGTCCAGGTGCAGCAAATCTCCACAACTACTACAGTTAGGCAGAAATCAGCTCACAGGAAATAAATCACACTGAAAAAATAGACATAAACACGCACGCATTGGCATTTAAAACAGCTGGCGGCTATAAAAAATTCACTACGTCTGGAAAAACAAAGACGACAACAAGCATTACACATAGTTGAAGTTGATAATATAACTTCTTTTACTCAACTGGGTGAATTTAAGTGTGTGTGTGTTTGTGTGAGAAACAGTGTATGTGTGTGTGATTTAGGTGGTGCCACTCGGCTGTCCGGACCCCCTGAGAAGTGACTGGGCCAGACGGGTACTTTATCCAGTTGTCATGACACCCAGCCAGTGACCTCTGGGTATTCACCGGGCCAGCATACCCCAAGCACTGCCAAGAGAGGGGCACCGCTGCCGTGCCAAACTCACAGAGAGAGTGCCTGACATCATTTCCCATTAAAGAGGCACATTCTCCCACTGCTGCTGGCAGCAGAGATGGAGAGAGAGAGGGATGAAGATGATTCAGGACGAGCAGGCGCTTGGCAGTTCGTCCTAAATGATGGACAGACATATTCTATCAGTGAATGAGGTTTAAGCACGTTTTCCCGATGCCCTGACTTGCGTTATTACAGCCGACCCAACAAGCCTCTTGTTTTCTGGCCTCAGGATCAGGAAAGGACATGGGACAAACCGGGACTCTTTGTGTCGAACCACTGCCATTGTTCCACTGATAGACTCCCTTTTAATTCACGAGCGAGAAGTTGAATTGAAACGGCCACACTGCACAGGAAGTTTAATTACAATCTGAACAGGAAGAGAAGATTACTGAGAATTCAAAGAAATAAAAGACAAGTAATGCATTTCTGGGAAATCAAGCATTCTTACATCCTGGTCCCCAAAAATGATTGCTTAAATATAAAATATTGTGATAAAAAGTGACATTTCAAGCATCCATCCATCCATTTTTCGTATCATGTAGCCATCTATATCTAAATCTATCTTCATTTATCTATTTATATCCATCCATTCACCTGTATCTAAATCTAGCAATTTCTATCAATCTGAATCTGTTTATAATGACATCTGTACATCTACGGCTATCTAAATCTGTCTATATCTATCTACAGTACATCCATCCATCATCTATTCATATCCATCTATCCAATCATACATCCATCCTATACATCTATATCTACTCCCCTAAATCTATTTTTATCTATCTACATCTATACAATTCATATGTATAAATACATCTGTCTATCTATCCATCTATCTACATCCATCCATCATGAAGCCTTTGGTTTCCCTGTTGTTTTAAGGGCTCATTAAAGATCTTATGAGTTTCGTCAGTGAAAGTTTACTGTTGATTTATGAATGTTGATTTCATTTTCTGGTTGACATGTTGTCTTATTGTTCACAGACAGTCGGCATTCATTAATTTTCCCTTTATCTCTGCTGTATTCGTTTGCCTTTTATGTTTGGTCTTACTGTCACAAAAAAGTGCTTTTGATAAACACAAAAATCCCTTTAACTTTAAACACATAGGTTTATTGGGATAATTATTTAGAAAAGACATCAACATTATTATGTAAGATTATAATTATTTGGTTTGTGTTTTATCTCAGTAGTCTTTGGGAGCATCAAATATTTGTTGTCTATAACAAAATAATTAGAATATAAGCTACACTTTAGTAGCATTATCTTTTTGTCTTGAAGGTCACTACTGATCTTAGCTGAGACATTTGACAAAAGTAAAAAGTTATTTAACTTTGAATTATTTAAGATAAAAAAAATATGAAAGCTACATTTCCTATAATCAAGTTGCTTCATGTCAAATGAGACCCAAAAATGGTGGTCCTTATTGATATTAGTTAGGTCCTTATTGGACCAAATTGGAATTGGAATTGAATTGGTCCTTATTGGCTGTTTGTTGGTGGTCTAAGGTGGTTTGTTGGTCTTATCTTTCCAAGTAGCTGATCTTCCATCTTGACCAGCTTACAAATACCCAAAAACCTTGTAAAACCATGGAAGTAGACCAACTTGAACATTGAAAACCACTATGGTCACCAGCTATCACCAGCAAAACACACCTCTAGCTGGTTCAAACAGCAGATACTGTAGTTTATATGAGATACTGAAGTCTGCATTGACAAATAATCCAGTTTTCCCCACTTCAAGACTCAACGGTCTCGAACAGACTGCTGGAGACTCTCCAGTGGAGAGTGTGGGCAGAGTATTATAAAGATCATTTATGTAACGGACCATCAGTCATGATGAAGTCAATGCGCTGAAACTTGATAAGGTCAATACTCTAAACTCTGTTCCGCAATCACTTCTACTTTACCATATTTGGTTGAGAGCTCTTTAAAATGAATGCCCTGGATTGAGGGTCTGATCCCAACTCGAGTTAACAACATTTAAAAAAGACATGCTAACTAGGCTGTGAATATGCTAATGAGGTCAGCGGAAACTGCATAAGACCTAATGAATGCAGAAAGAAACAGACAGCAAACATGTCTAATGTCAAAGTTTAAGGATGCTTATTTGTTGACTGAAAAACACCCACAAATGAAAAAAATGGTTCATTTAGGCCATGCAACAAAATTAACCAGACAGCATACAGGAATAACATAACATTTAATTCTAAGAGTCAAAAAGGATGGATAGATGGTACGTAATCCATTGCACTATAAATGTACTAATCAACAAGGACAAGTCAACACTCAATTACACGATTATCTAAATATGCGTTTCCTGCATTTAGCCACACAAACTCAATTACAGCCTTTTGTCTGCCTCCAGAAACCTTATAGGCTCCATGTCCCATGATCCCACTGAGATTCCACAGGAGACCATTAAAAGTGTTTCGCACACAGCAGAATAACTAAGAGGCAGAGAAAGAGAGAGTAAAACAACTTGAATAAAAAGCAAGAGACTGAATAATCAACTGCCACCAGAAACCACTCAGTCAACCCAAATGATTCAATTACCCTTCACTGCTCACCGCCAAACAGACAGAGAGAGAACGCTTTTGTATAGATCGAAAGATGAATGATGTTTTGATGCAAGAATCTGGTGACAATGATTGACGTGCACACATTAAACAGGCCATCGCAGTTTGATTCAGCTCGGACTCGGGGTGTGTCTCAATCCACACACTAATTTAGATGTAAGTGCGCGGAAGGCTAGGGAGTTAAATGAGATCAATTCTTTCACTGACTGAGCTTATGTTATATCATCAGAGGTGTATAATGTAATGAGAAATTACACTCAAGTTCACTTATGGGTAAAGCAATGTCAAAATGTATTCAAAACCAATTAAATCCACATTTAATTTGCATGCTGAAATAAACCATCCTATGTTGGAATCCCAGAATGACCAGCTGAAAAAGTGTTCAAAAACCTGCTGAACAAACTACAAACACCAGCTAAACCCAGCCTGTGTTCACACAAAAATGAGAGAAGTCAATATGACATGCAAAAGGTTAAAAATATGACTTTTTTTCCCCCTTGGAAATATTACTAAGCAAGAGTACAAGTATTTAACATTGTTCAAGTTAAGTAGTTCCCGATAAAAGGCAACAACTAAAGAACAGTTTGCACTCCTGTATATCACAGATCCACCCTACAAAAGTCTAGTACACATTTAAACATCACACAGAATTTCAGAAAACACTGGCCTGCTGAGATTATTCATGTTTTAGTGCTTGATGGACAACTTTAGAAATATTATATCTTATGGACGTAGTCAAAGTTGAATCCAGAAACAAACTATGTTCAGGCATTCAACCAAACAATGTGAGTGTCAAAAGTACCTACATTCAGCTCATAAAATATAAATAAAAATATAGTAAAAAATAAAGTATAGTTTAATTTACAAACAGATAACTCTTAATGCCATCTTTCAATTAACCATGGATGCCATGGTTTTATAGAACTGTAAAAAAACAACTATGCATTATTAAAAAATAATAATAATAATTACTGGAAACTTAGATTTAGCCTGCAATAAATGTATACTGCACACATATTGTGATAGGTTCAACTTCTTACATTAATTTAATTCATGTTACATAGTTTAACTTGAAATATTTTCATGCTACATTGGGAATTAAAACTCTTTTTCAACAAACTTAAAGAAAGAAAGGTTGAGAATGTACAACAACGTACTAAAGCTGTTTGATAAAATGACACTGCATCCGTGCCATAGTTCACAGACTCTGTGGGGAAACACTACAGCGTTCGCTAATAAGTTTGACCTTTACGCGTTTCAGCTTATCAGGAGACTGTAGGCAAATTAGCATTCTAGCACTGGATTGATGGAAGCAGTCGAACAGACAAGTGTGTACATGACAGTCTAATGGGGTTAAAGTTGCTGTAAAGACACATCAGTGCAAAAAAAATATAACACCAAGACAGATTTCCCCTTGTGGCAAACACTTATATATGTGAAAATGCAAAATGCATGTTGTAGTTGTTTTTTTTTTTGCTGTCTAAGCGGAAAAGATGCTTGAAATCTGTGCAATTGTACAATGATGGCCACTTAATGTGTTTTCACGGTTCGGGGGCAAGTGACTTTGAGGCCTTCTGGTGAAGGTTTTACCCTGGGAAGCTGTTAAATCAACTCCCTCCCACTAGAGATGGAGGAGGAGAACAACGGAGGGGAAGTCTTTAAGCCGTTTTTACGATTCTGCGAAGCGACGTCAAGGGCGACACTGATCTACGGGGATCAGTTTAACGTAATTCACGTTGTCAGCAGCCTGTTGTAAAACTGGTCGTTTAATTGTACAGCCCTTTTGTTCCGTCGTATCGTGTGTAGCCATGCATGTGATTGCTTTATCAGAGATATTATGAATAAAGATGTTATTAAATTCCGCACCCAAGTGAACAGTCATGATGAGTTACCAGTTCAACCATAAATGTAGAGTATAGTTGAGTCTCTGTGTTAAAACGACACTAATACTCGTAGAATCTGGGGACATCCATAGAAATATTGGAGCCCTTCTACAGTTGAAAAAGAGATGTACTGGCCGTTTGCCATGCTAAAGGGTGTCACGTGTGTGTCCCAAGAGAAGAGCCAGAAAGAGACAATAGAAACCCGAGAACTGCTAAGAAAAATGTCACTTGAAGAGACCACAGAACTATAATTGGCCCCTTCTGGCACAAAGAAATATCAGCCAGAAAATTACCAAAACAACAGGTTTAATGGGAAATAATAAATAAAAGTATATAAATAAAAAATATCATATCAGTTTTGCCATGTGTATTTGAAAGAAGTCCCTTATGCTCATCATGGCTGAATATATTTTATCAAAGATAAAAACAGTAATAGTGAAATATTATTGCAATTTAAAATAACTGCTTTCTATTTTATAATATTTTAAAATTCCTGTGGATGCAAAGCTGGATTTTTAGCAGTGTTTACTCCAGTCTTCAGCAAGGTTATTATTATAGTTCACTAAAACTGAAAAATAAGATTTAAATAAACAATATTTTCTGTTACTTGAAGTAAAATAACCGTCAACTGAAATAAAATAAAATATTAAAAACCCTATTTATCATTTTCATTTAGTTTAACTTGATATGCTAAAATAGCATAAATTAAATTAAATAGAATATGAAATAATACTTTATAAAAAAAATAAATAAAAAAACTAATTATACACATCACAACAAAATTACTAAAATATTATATTAAATAAAATTAAAATAGGGAATTATAAAAACTGATTAAAATATTAAGAATAACAAATAAATAAAAAATAACACTGGCATTCAGTAGCATACGATTCTTCAGAAATCATTTTGATCTACTGATTCGGTGCTCAGTAAACATTTGTCTTTGTTTGATGAATTTATTGTGACCTTGCTGAAGAATATATTTATTTTCTTCTTTTAATTATAGACAATAAAAACAATGCAGTATAATTATAGCTTTATATAGTTTTTGGATATGTGGGGATTGTGTAGCACAGCTAAGGGAGTAAGTTACTGCAGAATCTATAGGGAATGATAACCAGTGCAAGCACAGTGGGATGCTATCTGGTAAAAGTGCTCAGTTTGCTCGTGTGTTCACCCGTCCGTAGGTTTCTCCATCGTTCAGTCAGGATGGCTTTCCCCAGTTCTGAAGCCATCCATTATCACCATGTTCACTAGAGGAGACGCACACCTCACGCTCTCGGGCTCCTTGTCGAAGCTACCATTTGCTCGTCATATCTTGTGCCATGACTCCCGTGTCGAGTTGGCGTGATGCAGGTGTTTGTGACCGACGTCTTCCACAGATCCGACCGAGAGCTGCTCATCTTGCGCTCACCCCCACATGTCAGCAGCGAAAATACAACTCCCTGCCTCGGTCTGCCTCTCTCCTGGAGATCAGAGTGACTCACGGCGCATCAGCAGCGCGGCCTACGAGAGTTATTAAAAGGAATCTTCCTGCGCTGCTTCCCAACATAAGCTCTCTCTCTCTCTCTCTCTCTCTCTCTCTGTGCTGCACAAACGTATATTTGTTCCTTCTTTTTTTAAGTTCCTAAATTCTCTCTCTCTTTGGCAGGCTGCAATGTATTTTCCAGACTAAGCCATAAATATAGGGCATACCCTGCAAGCAGTCTTTGAGGACCACATCAGCAAGTGATGGACGGGCTAAAGTAAGTGTGTGTGTGTGTGTGTCGCTGTGCAACCCAACACTGCCAGACAACTACTATTTATGTACTCCAGCACCAGTTCCTGCTTATATATTTATACACTTAATGGCCTTTCAAGACTAATTTGAGTAAATTCAGTAATTTGCACTTTGTAACAAGAGAGGTGTTATTTGTTAAATGGAGAAAGCATTACAACGGCATTAGCTTTCAACACGCGGCGTGGCGAATTTCAGATCGCTAACTTACAGCGCTGTTATTATAAGAAATGTGCTGTCTCGTATTACTCCGTTCTGCCTCTAATTTCACATCAGTTACACTTGGGGAAGAACTCAATTCACATAAAAATCACATTCGTTTCTGTTTTTCGTTATTTCGTGGTTATGATGAAACTGATGAACCGAATAAAAACTGATACACTGGTTTGCCTCTTTGTGGACACATTTTACACATGACTGATTTAATACTTTCTGAAGTTAATTTTTGCAGCTTATGTATGCGCTATAAAACATTTGGTCAAATAACCCAAGGCAATGTTAACATCAACACTAACTGGTCTTATTTAAGTGAAATATACTAGATAATGTGACTAAATCAGCTCATACATTTGGGTCAAGTAAATCAAAAATGGCAGATGGATACACCAAGAACAACGTTGAAACTACAAAGTAAACTGAATTGCTCAGTAAATTACACATCTGAAATGATGGTGATACTCAGGGCCTGGGTATACTGTACATGTTTGAGTTTTTAATGTTTGTTTGTTTGTTTGTTTGTTTTTTTGCTCATTGATGTATTTTTAGTCAATTAAGTGATGCTCAAATTAATAACACATGCAGAATTAACATCAAAGCAATCTTAAATTGCAGTAAAGCTAGTACGTGGTGCTAGTTAGTATTTAAAAAAGAAAGTAATCATGTAATAAGTAGTCATGGATATTCTTTGATCTGTAAACAGGTTAAAAATTAAAAGCATTTCAGTTGATTTTTTGATGGGTGCAAATTCCAAAATTCAACAAAAAATGGTTCATATATTAAGCAATCATGTGATAATGGCTATTTCTGACAATCCTTTGATTTAAATATTTTACCAATCAAAAGTATTTCATCTCATCTGATGGTTTTCTTTTTTGAAAACTTGGACGCACACAGACATATTAAACCAAAAAAAAGATTTCCTATATTAAATAACCATGTAGTTATGGCTATTTGTTTGACAATCCCGTAATTTAAATATTTTGCAAACCAAAAGTACTTTATCTCATTAAATGATTTTCTCTAATGGACACTTTGATGGATGTAAACCAAAAGATTAAAAAGCCTGGGAATGTAATTAATATCATGGTAGAGCGGTGCGGCTAATATTTCTCCAATGGTAGTGTATATACAATGGTAGCACCCAGTACTAGTGTTAAGTTTGGGAAGATTTATAGTCCATGGGGATGGTGTTGCCTGCAGGTTTATACTGTATTTGCAGTGTGTACTACAGCTCCTGTTGTAATCACCTCTGGGTGTAATCCATTAAAGCACAGCCGATTATCAAGGGAAAGTGTTTGGAGCTCCAACCTAAAACCTGCCCATCTGAGTGGCCATCATGCTCTCTTTGTATAGCGGCCATGTTTCAAAACACTGGCTTCAGGCAACAAGTGCTGCTATTTCACTTTCCCTCTCTCCCTTTTCATCAGCCCCCCAGGCGGACCATTAGACCATCTGCTTCCCATCTCTCGAACACGGCCGTGGCTCCATCACAGCTTCCCATCATCCGCAGGGCTCCACGAATCCTCGTGCGATCGTTTGCACCCCGTCATGCCCCCGTGTGAGGTGATGCTTGAAGTCGACAGGCGGGGAACAAATCAAAGCTGTTCTTGATAAAATTATCACCCTCTAAATTTATCCCAAAGCCAAATATTTAACTTGAAACACAAAAAGTCCCACACTTCTTTACCCCACAGAGGACTGAGTACAGAATTACCAAAATTTGATTTGTTAAATTAATGCAAGGCTCAACAATTACAGATGGTCTGATGGCCTGTAGCCAGTGTGAGAGTTTGGGCCAGTTAATAACAGTGTTACTTACCCTATGATATTTCAAATAATTATTATAATTAATAATAATAATAATTTTGAAGAATATAAGCAAAACACAAAAATATGACTAAAAATAAGTTTATAAATTCTAATCAAAACCTTGCAATCCTGCAAATTAAATATTTCAAAAATCGGAAGTACTCCAAATCATTTAGTGATTTTATCTTTGAAGACTTGATGAACACAAACCAAAAGATAAACAAATAAGTACAATTAAAAAATAAATAATAATAATTTTGGGAAAAAAATATAACAAATAATACAAATAGCTAAAAATATATAATATTTATATTAATCCTAAACAAAAAATTTTGTGATTTATATATTTCACAAGTCAAAAGCACTTTAATCATTTGAAAATATTATTTATAAATAAATGGAAAGTCTGACATCAGTATAAAACAGCTTCAAATTCAAATTCAAACTGATGAAACTAATATAATAAAACAAATAATTTCCACTCTAAATGTAACCAGTGTTTACATCAATCTGACATTGAAACTTCAATGCAACAAGTAGGGAATTCAATTTTTGTGTTTTTCCCAAAACAAAATCTCCAGCATCTGCTCCATTTAACCGATCCGCACCTCATTTTGAACAGCATTGTTCACCCTACCAGGTACACAAGAGAACAGCATATTATTTGTGTCGTTTCTGTTCACATCGAATCAACACTACAGTACCTAGGGTCTATTACAGATAAGTTAAGCATCTCCTTTTCGATCAAGTCTGTGCTTCTGCGAATTGATGTTCTGATGTCCTAATCGTTTTCAGATGGTCTGTGACAGTTGTTCAAATCCACTGTCTAAAAGACTCGCCGTTAAACTGAAGGACAAAAAGATTGACATCACATCAGTTGAAGTAAATCAGACCTGAGACTGCAGTGAAAAAAATTCCAATGTACACGCTCTCAAAAGACCTCATCATCAAGTACTCAGACCTAGGATTTCATTTCTTCTTTTCTATTCACCGGGTTTCTTTTGGTCCCTTGTCCACAAACACTCAAATACATCCTGTTCTGGTAATCAGACTCTTTAGAATGGGGCTGAACTCTTGTGGCCTTTCTAAAGGGCTTTACACACATGTAGACACAAGAACACACAGCCCCAGTTAAAGGGATCGTTCACTTAAAAACGCTGTTCAAAAACTTGCTTAGGTTTTTTTCCTAGCGCAACAAGAAACATACCAAAATTTAAGTTGATAGTGATAAAAATGTCGACCCTAATTATCAAACTACATTCACACCAAAACATTCTTGCATGTATATTGTGAAAGATTTTTCCTGTTCCTTTAGACAAAACTATTAGGATAGTGGAAAGTATAGTACATATGAACTTCTATTATAATATGCAATAGAACACATTTTTATAGGAAATATTTATTTTGTGCCAATACCAGAATGTGCTTTAATGTTTGTGTCCATTAAGTTAATTCTGAATTATTGGATGACATCACGGCATGGCCAATAAATTAGTCTGTCTGTCTGTAGTCATATAATGCCAAAAGGTTGATTTTACTTATTGACCATGCATTAATGTCAACTGAATTTAATGGACACAAAAGTTAATAAAAAATGGGAACAATTTAGCACAAAAGATAGCTTCATATTGTAAAAAAAAAACACACACACACACATATATATAGACACATTTATATACACAATATTGCTTGCTTTTGCCGTCATCTAGTAATAATTTAGTGGAAGGCTACAGATTAATATTTTCAATATTATTACAGTTCCTACAGTATAACAGAACACAATGCATCCTCTCAGAACAATAAATCTTGTGAGTTCCTGTCACAATAATGACTCAGGTGCGCTCTGAACAATCTCTCTTTCTCTTCCAGTCGCTGCTGGAGCGAGTGCATGTGTTCGGTGGGAGTTTGTTGTTGGTATGCGTGTGTGTTTAGTCCCCCTGTAGTGCTGTGGGAATATACGGTCAGGGTAATTACTGCTATCAGAGCTGGTGCTACAGTCCTCACTGCTCGAACCCTCTGGGAATGATTATGGCCCCGCTCTGAGCTCCACTACTGCTGTCTGAACGACCTTTTGCTGTCCTTCAATAAGTGATTCATCAAAGAGAGACAAGCCCACACGGAAAGATAGGCTGAGAGAGAGACCTGCGATCTGCTAGAGATCAGAGGAGAGTGACGTGTGTGACACGTACTGAAATAAACTCACTTGAGACTGGCACTATAATGTAACTTATAGCACTTTCCTTAAAATACAGTTTTTTGACTTAATTGAATTGCGGAAAGATGGTCAATCTGGTATCCTCAAAATCTCAAAAATATAACGGAAACTCTTCTTGACCCTCACATAAGACAATATTAACAATAATAAGCATTCAATGTACTCAAAAACACAGAACATTTATTCCAGTCCCATGCAAAGCATGTTGGGAACAGAAAATCTACTGTACAGTTTCAATTAATGCAAGAAAAATTATTCATACAGTTCCAGAACAAATGGACTTATATCATTTACATAAATAATTGGATTAGACACAAAAATTAAGTTTAAAAATAAATTGTGTGCTTCATTAGCTCTTTGCAGTTGAGTAAATTATAGAAAAAAATATTTTTTGAGCGCACTTTTGTCCCACAAAGTGAGCTACATCTTACAAAATTTGAGAATTCACTCAGTAAGTGATTAATGCTAAATAAAAATACGTAAAATAATTGCAAATGTAATTTTTTCAGCTACAGTTTCATTGTGGGATTTGTTTAGTCTACTGCATTTTCAGTTGCAATAACTCTATAAAAAATAGAATCAGATAGCTATGTAAACGTGTCTGTCTGTGTGCTTCTGTCAGTGTGTCATTGTGTGGGGTGTGTGTGTGTGTGTGTGTGTATCAGTGTGCCTGGGCTTCCCTCACCTTCAAAACTAATCACTGTCTAACATACTGTATCTGCTGCAATGAAACAACTTCCAGTCTGTCTTCAAGCCCCATTTCCATCACTAAATCTCTCTTTTCCAAACATTATCTCTGATTTGTGATTTGTGTATCTCTGGCAGTAATGTTCAGCTCCAAACCCAATTACAGCTTGTATAAACTCACTAAACCAGATCCCACACAAGTTTACTTGAACATACAGCTTCTAAAGCTAATTCAATGTCTACAGGCAATCCCAAACCCAACCTCTAAAAGAAAACAGTTTGTATTTATGAACCATTTTGCCTTTGAGGACTTCCCTTAAGGGAGGTTTCTGTCAGGTTTAGCAAACTTCTGTGGACAGTTTTGTCCCTAAGGTACACCTAACTAAACCCACATAAACAGAGTCGCTCTTATCTCAGACTCGCAAACACCTCCACAAATGCATTGAACGCACACCCTCCATACGTGAGGAACATACAAGTGTTCACAAAGACAAACACACAGAAAAAGCTCTAAGGAGCTGTGCAGTCTGAACACACTTCAATTACATTACGAGCAGAACAGCCATGGTTTACCAATCCCCTCTGCTATAACAAACACACAAACTAAACGTGCAACACAACAGAGTATGAACATGCACACATGCACAAAGTAAGTAAAGTAAGTAAATTGTATTTATATAGCACATTTAAACATAGCAGGGCTATCCAAAGTGCTGAACAAAGTAAAAACAAATAGAATAAAACACAGAAACAACCAAACAGAACAGACAGAAACAGCATCAGGAGATAATTAAAATGCCAGGGAATAAAAATAAGTATTCAATTTAGATTTAAAAATAGCAATTGAAGGTGCAAGGCGGATGTCGAGAGGCAATTGGTTCCATATACGTGGGGCGGCAACAGCAAAGGCTCTATCTCCCTTAGATTTTAGACGGGAGCGAGGGATAAATAAAAGAGCCATGTCTGAAGATCTCAAAGATCCAGTGTGAGCAAGAGGAGTAAGAAGATCTCTAATATATAAAGGAGCTTGATCATTAAGAGCTTTAAAAACAAATAATAGAATTTTAAACTGAATTCTAAAATGATCGGGAGCCAATGAAGCAAGGCTAAAATTGGGGTAACATGATCGTATTTCTTTGTCCCGGTCAACAGCCTTGCAGCAGCATTTTGGACCATCTGGAGCCGAGCAAGTGATGACTGAGGAAGACCCAAGTACAAGGAATTACAGTAATCCAGGCGAGAAGTAATAAAAGCATGAATAACCTTCTCCAAATCGTAGAATGACGTAAAAAAGATTTTAGTTTGGAAATTAATCGCAACTGATAAAAACTATTTTTTACAACCGAATTAATTTGTTTGGTTAAACATAATTCAGAGTCAATAATGACACCAAGGTTCCTGACATTAGAGGAAACTGAGGGAAAATAGTTAACCAGTTCCTTAGTGAGATTAATTCTCAGTTTTGGTGGACCAAAGACAATAACTTCTGTTTTGTCCTCATTAAGTTGGAGAAAGTTAATCAATAACCATTCCTTAATGTCCCGAATACAGTCCATCAAGGTCTGAATGGACTCGTCGGCTTTCAAAGGGAGATACAGCTGTGTATCATCAGCATAAAAATGGAAATTAATGTTATGCTTCCTAACAATATCCCCCAGTGGACGCATATACAAGTTAAAAAGAAGCGGACCCAGGATGGAGCCCTGAGGTACAGAAACATTTTTACCAGCATCAATTGCAATTAAAATGTCATTGAGCACTTTTAGCAAGGCAGACTCTGTGCTATGATGGGCAGTAAAACCAGATTGAAGAGGTTCTAATAA
The DNA here is from genome assembly GCF_963082965.1 of Carassius carassius. Classification (NCBI taxonomy): domain Eukaryota; kingdom Metazoa; phylum Chordata; class Actinopteri; order Cypriniformes; family Cyprinidae; genus Carassius; species Carassius carassius. Next base: position 3,160,673 of record NC_081795.1, read on the forward strand.
CTTGGCTGTATTTAAAAACAGGTTCAATTGAGATAACACAACTTTTTCTAAAAGTTTTGATAAAAATGATAACTTAGAGATTGGCCGAAAATTATTCAAGCAACCCTCATCCAAACCATGTTTCTTAAGCAAAGGCTGAACAACCGCATGCTTGAAACTATTTGGGACTACAAAACAACATAAACAACAACAAAAGAGCAACGTAAACCACTATGTGCAAATACGCAATTAATGTATGCATATGGATACACAAATGATTATATACAATAAACAAGGACCACCCAGGACTTTTGCTAAATTTCACAAAAGTTATGTATGAGCGCTCCCTACTCCAAGGCTCAATGAGTAGTTGAGTTCCAAATTTAACTATCCTTTGCCCCGCAAAAAGAGGGCAAAATAAACCGGCCATACAGCCTCCATCTATCAATAGCTATCTACCAAAAGAAAAAAGCTATCCACTTGCAATATTGATTCTGAAATGAAATCAACAAGTGTAAACACAAGCCAATACAATAATCTTTTCTAAACAGTGTTTTAACATTCTGACTCTAAATTGGAGGCAAGTGGTACATCATAATGACAAAACTCAATCATTATAATCAGTTTTTATACTTTTATGCATTTGACAGGCATTTTTATCAGTTCATGCATTCACTGGGAATGCAAAAGCCAACAGGATTATTTTGAAGATATTAGTTGAATAACTTTATTATACATAAACTTAATTTTTCAAGAAATTTGCTGGCTTCCATACAATATGGAACAAAAATTTTATCTCAACATCTAACCTCTAAAGAGGAACATCACAATAACAAAACCCGGTATCTCCCATTATAATAGATGTGATATGTAGAAAGCATGCAGATCAAACTCATACTATACTTCTGAGATTTTACATTTTCATTCAAGGTATACATCTTATCAATTCATTTCCTGGGAATCGAACCTATGACCATGTCTAGGATTATGAACCTATGATGCAAATAATCTGAAACATCAAAACAATTTGCTCACACTTGAAATCTAATGTAAAACCGCCAAACAATTACACTAGTGAAACACTGACTAATTTTACATTGAATTTTTAATTGAGAAACAAAACATAAGATGTCTTTGGCATAATAAAAGTACTTGTAAATGGCATAATAGACATAAATGTAAAAGTAACTCACCTAATGAGATGATGACATGATTCAGCAGTTCCCGAATGCCTACTGGATTATTTTGAAAATAATAGTTGAATAACTTCCATACGAATATTTAAAACAAATTTATCATACGTAATGAACTTGCAAAATATGTGCTGCCTCCATACAATATGGGCCACAAATCTTCCCCCCAAAAAATCTCACCATTACATCCTCTATTGTCTAGTGCTACCACATTTTACTGATTAATACGTCATATACATAACTATGTTGACCATTCATTAATAAGGGAAAAAGCAATAAAACTACTACCCGATTAATCTACTATCACAAAATGCATAAACACACAGGCAGATGTTGCACGCCAATCAATGCACTTTTGATTTGAGCTCATCCACATGTGGACGACAGTGACGGAAGTGGTAACTTCAGTGAGTTTACGGGTAAATTACCTCTGCGAACGTCATCCTGACAAACAGAGCTCTAACAAGCTATCGACCCGCCACTGCAGTGTCCTAAACGAGCTGCTCCCCTGTTTCCTGTAAAATCCAGCCACTGAAAAACAGAATTTATCTCAACTGATGTAATGAATCAGAGCCTAAGAAAAACACATCAGGGACAAACACTGGAGGAGGATGGGAGATATCAACGAGCGCAGAGACCAATGTGTGTGAGCGGACGTGGGTGAGTGGTCCATTTTAAGATTCTAATCACTTTGAAAATTAGCTTTTCTGAGCAGTAAGCAAGTTTAACGCACTTTGTAGCATAAATTTTCAGTCCGTGAACGGACTCGTGATTGCTACTTTACATAACTCTTTATGTAAAGTGACATTTCTAATCACATGACTTCCTGATAGAAAATATGGTGATAACTTTGAGGAAACTATATCCACACTGTAGGGAAAAGTTGAGTGAATTCAGACAGTTGTTAAACTACTACTGCACATTGTGTATTAATAGCCTATGATATACTGAATGACCAAAAAAAAAAAAAAAAAAAAAAAAAAAAAGGAAAAAACCCTACATGAATTCAGATCTGACCATTCAGACTGAAACACAAATGTTATCAGGATTTCAAAAAACATACAGATGCAGTTTAGATTTGCAGTCAAGTTTGGTAACATGCCATTAGTTCAAAATACAAAGGGAAAATCATTTTGAAAGGTGATTTTTCACTATTTTAGGGTTTAGATTAGGGATGTTCATTTTAACCGGTTAACTGTTAACTGACCGTTAAGAATTTTGACTGATTAATACAATCAGTTAAACGATTGTAAAAAGTCATTGTTTTTTTTGTTTTTTTTTTAGTAATTTATAGCAATATTTTAAAAGATTTGCTGCATGTTAAAAATACACTACGCGTTTAAACAAACTGAGATTTTTTAGAAAGAGAGAAAAAACATAAGTCTCGTATAATTTGCATTTTATTATTTCATTCATAAGTAGGCCTAATGCCGACTCTAAATGTTTACAAACATTATAATAAATACTGTAAACAAATCCTTTCATTTAACAGTAGCCTATTTTAGAAAAGAACAAGAATGATAAATATTAGAAGCTATAGCAATATAAAAGACAAGCCAAAACTATAAAAATATAATATAATTCACAATAAAAACTAATCTTTGTGCTTTTGTAATATACTCCTACAGAAAAATACGATGTCGCTTTCTGCCTTCTGGTTTCCTTTTGCGCAGCACAAAAATTAACCGAAACTCTGCATACTAGGCTACTTGATGCACAGTTTTTTGTTCATTTTCTTTACTTATTAGTTAATTAAAAATGTATTTCTTGTATAGGACTATTTATTCGTTTTATATATATATATATATATATATATATATTTATATATATATATATATATATATATATATATATATATATATATATATATATATACCCTAGCTTTATTATGTTTTTCTCCGCTCGCAGAAGATCCGCAGGTGTGTGATGTGATATATTGAACATTTGAATGCTCATGTTCTGTTGTTTGATGCTTTTTGCGCATGTAAAATTAATTCCCGGGAAACAAATGGTAGTATTTTTAACGGGTCACATACACTTAGCTATCCTTTCTAATTTAATTCAATTCTAATTAAAAATAATCTTGTCGGTTAACGATTAATAATCGGTTAATGAGTGTCAATTGTCAGTTAGGAAAAATAATCGAAATGAACATCCCTAGTTTAGATAAAATATTTTTGTTATAAGAGACAACAAAAACAACTTTGCACTTTAAAGCCACTCCATTACTGGGAAAAAAATAAAAATTTACCATTTTTCTTTTCAACAAGTCAAAAAATGTGTTACTTCAAAGATGATAACGCAACTGGCTTTAAATTTCTCAGATGTTTAAAAGATTAAGGCAATTAGCAAAGTTTGATGGAATGTTTCATTTTCCAATACAAGATGATAAATTTTTACATGATTTGCTACATCTAATTTTCCCTTAGCAGATGTTAAGCCACGTTTATATAAGATACACCAAAAAAAACTTTTAAAAGATTTTCATTTTTAAATTTTTTTAAAGGTTTAAGTTTCCACAAAACACATGGTTATCTCTATCGGTGGCTTAAGTATTTAACATCACGCATTGGCAGATGAACGCCAAACTTGCCCGGGATAAAGTTTCATATGTTACGCTGTAATCGTACACCTAGCCATTGACCTTTGACATCTCTCTAAAACCTTTCCACTCCTTCAACAACAATGAAGGTCATTGCTTTCACTAGTCAACTTGAAAAAGTTCACAAACCCATTTCACATTCACAACATCTTCTTAGTGAAACAATCACATTAAAAAACATGTGATTGGAGGAACGGGTTTGAATATAAGAGGGCTTGATGACATCAGCTGAACAAGAAAGTTGTTTGATGTGGTGTTGTATTGCATTTTGAAAGAAAATAACTAGGGTAAATTTTGACTTCATGTTGACTTTAACCATGTTCCACAAGCTAAAGCAAAATCAATCATCAAAAATCATTATTTTTTTTATTTTTAAACAATCAACAAATTACTCATACACCAAGATAATCACCAGTCCGCTGATGGACAGAATGAGTTCCTTCAAAAAACAAGCCAACAAGTTTTCTATCCGAATTGCTTCTTTTAGAAGAACGCTGTGATTAGGTTAGCTGCTATTAAAGTGAGCCATTTTTGGCTTAATGATCAAGTATCTTTTGATTGACAGGAAAAGAAGAGATTTTCTCTTCTCTTTGACTGTTAACACCGAGGATGTTTTAGAGTGAGTGTGTGTGTGTGTGTGTGTGTGTGTGTGTGTGTGTGTGTGTGTGTGTGTGTGTGTGTGTGTGTGTGTGTGTGTGGTTGGCATTGATGGTGGCATCCTGGATCAATACACATCAAGCTCACCGGCAAGACAGACAAGGGCATCACTGAATCAACAAAGCATGTGCTCAGAGCACATCATTCACCAGCCTCCACACACACACACACAGATTAAGCTGTACACAAACACAAAACACTCATTCACACATGGAGTTCATGTGGATTAGTCATGCAACAATGTAATAATTAACTTATGTTGGTATATAGTTATGTCGATTATTCTTAAATTTGAATAGGAAACTATATTTACTCGAAAATGGCTTAATTTCACAAACTTTTTGGCTAAACTTTTCATTTAGATGTTTAGTTAAAAAAATATTCTGAAGATTCCTGAAGAACTTTATTACAACAAACAAAAACAGCGTCAAGAACAGTATAAAAAGTTAAATGACCCAAATTTAAGTACAGAAACTTAATTTTCGGCTTTGGTTTTTAGCTAAACAGAAACATTGAGTTTTATTAAAAAAATAACTTTGGTGCCTCATTCCTAAAAAAAAATGCAATTGGTTTAATTTCAAAAACATTTGTTTTTGGTTTTCAGCTAAATGAAAATTGCCTTTTCTTCCCATGTTTTTGTTGACATGTATTATTTTAATACCACAGTGTTCTTTAAAGTACCATTTAAATAACAGTATATGAAAAAAAACAATCATTCTGTACCATAATATACAAAACTATCTGCCACGATCTCTTTAGCAAGGGATGAAATGCATCGATAATGCCCAATAATGTTGTCTATAAGCAGCTCAGTAGGTTTTGAGAAACAGCAACAGAGACTCTGGTGGTCTTAGACATTTGTTTATACAGTAAGTGTGGCCCCTGTCCTTCTGACGGGGCCAAACCGCACACAGAAAGAAACATTCAGAAAGAGCCCACTCTAATTACTCCATCTTTCAGTCCTCTATGAAAAATGGCAAACTGGAAAGACAAAACAAATTAAGCCTGAAAAACTAGGAAAACTTTGGAGAGAGGGGCTGTGGGGTGCAGGACGGGATCTGAGGGGGTCTCTACAGTTGAGACAGCACTGAAGAGCATTCCAGCGCAAGCGGAGAACAAAAGCACACACACACACACAGCGCACACAAACAATGGCGTGGACGCTGGGAGACGCAACAACAGCACATCAGGACTCCCCTACCCCCTCACACACACGGAACGGGCCGATGATTTTACTGTGAAGCGTCCACTGAGTCCTGGCATTTGGCAAAGACAGATGCTGAGAATGGGTTCGCACACACACAGGGCTGCGCTGGGAACAGATTGGGGGAAGGGTCGCCCCACACGGGGACACATCCCTCAGTTTCTGAGAGAGAGCGTTGGCATTGATCAGCGTCGTGGAGGTCATTCTACCAGAATACACACACACAAACACACAGACTGATGCTCGCATGAAGGACAAACGGCACTGAACAGGTGGACCAGTATAAAAAAAAAATTTTTTTTTTTTTAAGTTTTCCTGAAAACATATCATGTATCCGAACAGACAGCTGTTTGGAACGCTGACAAAAGTCTGTGTGTCGCTTCACACAGACTAACTAGCTCCTCTTTCTCTCAGTTCCTAGATGCACTTTGAGCATAATCTTAATATGCGTTTCCACTGTGGTTTGATGTTTTATAGTTTGTGCATTAGCAGAGCATAAACGCATCACTTGGCTGCACTATCCAATGGTGATTCAATTGTGAAAGGGAAACAAATGCATTAACATACATTAATAAATATAGGGTTGAGTCATATTATCTAGTGCTAGATTGATATATCAGCCATTCTGAGATTAGCATTGCTGTAAATAATAATCATTCATTTACTCACGCCATTCCAAACTGTATTTCTCCCGTGGAAAATAGAATGGTGACCAAACTCCAGGAAAGCTCAATAATAAAAGCATTATATAGCCTGTGCACTATAAAGTCTTCCAAAGACAGATGTTAACTACGTATATCTGAGGAATAGACTGAACGGTATGGAAGTACATTTTCAGTGAAAAAAAATAAATAAATCACTTGACAGCGAAGGTCACTATTCACTTTTATTGCATAGAGAAGAGAAGCACAGACTTTCTGCTAAATATCTCCTTTTGTGTTCTGGTTTGTAATAACATGAAGATGAGAAATTGATAAATATAGATTTTTGGGTGAACCATTCCTCTATTGTATGCAAAATATGTTAGCAAATTTTGTTAAATAAATGTTAACATTTACATTCCAGCATGGTTGAGGATCTCAATTACTATTATTAAATTGTATTATGTAAATATCTTCATTATGCTGACGACTAAGCTCTCTAGATATCAGTATTGGCCATTAAAAAAAAATGGTATTTGCCATATAAAAATATCTCACTAATAACTAATTTCTCAAAATGTTTAAATTGATAGTTTACCTAAGAAAGAAAGTTCCTTCATCATGCACTTGCAAACCTGTTTGACTTTCTGTGGAACACAAAAGAAAGTATTTTGAAGAATGCTGGGAACCAAACAACATTGGACCCCATTGACTTCCATTGTATGGATGCTTAGACATTTGTCATTGTGTTCTACATAAGAAAGAAAGTCATGCGGTTTTAGAACAACGTTAAGGAGAGTTAATGAGAGAATTTTCATTTTTGGGTGGAGCAGACCTTTCATTTCAAAAGTGGGTCACAAAATCTCTTCACAAACCAAATTACCAATTAAAGAGCTTCTGATAAATATACACTGCCTGGCCCAACCTGGCTTTGTCCCCGAACTCAACCCATATCAAAACGAATCTAATGCTGGAATAATAGAGTCATCTATAAAAGTAAGAGTTAGTGGAAAAACAAACCAGAGGTAGCTCACAATTTACTTTACATTTATAATGAAAGATTGTTCCTTTTTTTTTTTTTTAGCAATGACAGTGAATGAACAGCTCAACATACAGTTTACTTTGTATGCATGAACGCAAACATATGTTTATGAATGCATATATCGGAGTCTAGTTGACCCTAGCTCTCTCTGCATTCGCCTAATGCAGGGCAGTGTCGCATTTCAGAGAGAGAGTGTCTCTTATTGATGTGCGGAGCACGCCAACATCATCCGAGCGCAGAGCGGTGTGAAGCCAATCTTATGAGGATGGAGAGAAAAAAGTGAATTCAGCACATTAATACGTGGAGCGCGCGCACACAGACTACACGCGCTCTCAAGGAGGCTCTGAAGTGTGCAGTTTGTGTGCATGTGCTCCGCGGGTTTTAATTAAAAGATGCATTGGGCCCCTTGAGAATTCATACACAGACATGCACCGGGTGCTGCATGTGTGTGGATGGTCGGGATCCTGTGATCTTCCCACCTTGTCAGTGCATCATGCATGCATTAACATCCACCACACCTCCAGCAACTTTCTCTGCCCTCTGCATGTTCACAAGTCCTCTATGTGCAGTCATTCCCCATGAAAACCTAAATAAGGATGCCTTTCCTGAATACACCAAAACATCAATGCACAACCACAATTTATCCATAAGATCCACTGGAAAAGGTCTCAAACCCCAAACGCGTAACACAGCCAACGCAACGCATGTCTTTACTGCGGAATAAACCTGCTTCAATACTTGCCCCCCTTCATTCAATCTGCCCCCGTGCGCTGCCCAGCCAACTTTCACTCCCAAGAGCAGTTAGTTGATCAATAATCACATTGCATATGACTTTATTTCGCATACCTATCCTCGTGAGTAATAAATCCGTTCGGTGAGTGACAGACGTCCGCGCGCTACTTTGCCGTATCCATGAGAAGTTCCGTATCCGACAGCGCACCGTAGAGCGACCGTCTCGCCGAAGCTCCTGCAACAGCAATGTGCTCCGGCGCTCACACACATACACACACTCGCTCGGCGTGGGACCAGGGAGGGAAGCGCGCGCACGGAAGGGGGCGGGGGGGGGGGGGTATAGTGACTCCCGCGGGTGCGAGCATAGCGCAGCCTACCGGACGAGCGCGCACACACATATCCACACAACACAGTGTCGCACACGGTTTGGCATTATTTATTGTGGAAGGGAAATCATTAATATGCATATTATATTTGCATTAAGTGCATGTACTTTTTTCATTAATTTATTTTATAATTATTTATGTTTTAAAGATTAGATTATGCAATTATTATTTAACTATGCATTATTTCTGTTTTAATTGTACACTTCATTATATATAATTTCTACATTTATACATATAATTTCTTGTCTAAATAGTTAACCAACACATCCACTCAAGTCAGTGTTGTTCTACTATTACTGATTTACCGTTATAGTTTGTTAATATTTAAAATAATATTTTATTTTTATATTATACCTAATATTTTCTGTTTTCATTTTAAATTTCACTTTAAATTTAAAATTTAATTTAAAGTAGTTTTGTTGTGCGTTCTTGTCATTACTATTATTATTAGGATTTAGTCAATTTTTTTATGGTTTTAATTTTACTTACCCTGACTCGAGTCTTCCTACCCTCTGTTTTTGTTTTGTCTGTTTACAGGCCCAAACAGACCAAAGGCTCTATTAATAAGACTGAATTGTATTGTACTGCATTGTATTTGAGAACAGCTGGACATTTTGGTAACAGATGATATATGGGTCAGGCCTGCATAAGTGTGCTTGTCTACTCGTGCTGAAGCTCCAGTGCATCTAACAGAGTGTCAGAGTGATGATCACTGGCAGCTACCGGGTCTTTTATGAAAAGCACTGCAGTGTAATTAATGTAGCCATGATATGATGCACAAATCGATTTTCATTGTGCACCCCTGACTGCATCGGGACAGGAGGGGCTGATTTTTCTGTCCCACTGGTGTGCTGTTAGGCGGATATCCACTTATCATGCAGAGCTGACATCAAATGCAGGAGGTGGATGGGTGAGGGTCAGGTTTGCTATCATTGTTGAGACCAAATGAGAGTCACTGAAATAGCCTTATAGCTCTCATAATGAAAACAGCTTCATAAGGGGATTAAATAATATCTTAATTAAAATCTAACAATGCCAAAAGGTTTCTTTAAGTTGTAGGCGCAAGGTTAGGATGTACTAATTATAATTAGCCTAATTTAAAAATAATACAAGCCACAATGATGGATAGAAATAAATATCATGTATTTGTCAGAGTTAGAGATATTAGGTTTAAAGTGGCAGAGATAGAAAGAGACAGTTTTATTTAGATGTATATATATAAGCAGGTTTTTATTTTTATAGTGAAAGTGAAGTGACATTCAGCCAAGTATGGTGACCCATACTCAGAATTTGTGCTCTGCATTTAACCCATCCGAAATGCACACACACAGAGCAGTGAACACACACACACACACACCCAGAGCAGTGGGCAGCCATTTATGCTGCGGCGCCCGGGGAGCAGTTGGGGGTTCGATGCCTTGCTCAAGGGCACCTAAGTCGTGGTATTGAAGGTGGAGAGAGAACTGTACATGCATTCCCCCCACCCACAATTCCTGCCGGCCCGGGACTCGAACTCACAACCTTTCGATTGGGAGTCCGACTCTCTAACCATTAGGCCACGACTTCCCCTAAATATACCCTATTATGCTGTTCATTTTCATTTTAATTATTGTTAATATTGTGTTTGTGTGTGTGTGTGTGTGAACTCCATATTAACAGAAAAACACAGAATTGACATTTTTGCACATTTATTAAAAAAAAAAAAACTGAAATATCACATAGTCCTAAGTATTCAGACCCTTTGCTCAGTATTAGAAGCACCCTTTTGATGCTTCGAATACAGCCATGAGTTTTTTTGTGAAAGATGTAACAAGTTTTTCACACCTGGATTTGGGGATCCTCTGCCATTCCTCCTTGCAGATCCTCTCCTCTCCTCTGTCAGGTTGGATGGTAAAAGTTGGTGGACAGCCAATTTCAGGTCTGTCCAGAGATGCTCAATTGGGTTTAAGTCAGGGCTCTGGCTGGGTCATTCAAGAACAGTCACAGAGTTGTTGTGAAGCCACTCCTTCGTTATTTTAGCTTAGGGTCATTGTCTTGTTGGAAGGTAAACCTTCTGCCCAGTCTGAAGTCCTGAGCACTCTGGAGAAGGTTTTCGTCCAGGATATCCCTGTACTTGGCCGCATTCATCTTTCTCTCAATTGCAACCAGTCATCCTGTCCCTGCAGCTGAAAAACACCCCCACAGCATGATGCTGCCACCACCATGCTTCACTGTTGGGACTGTATTGGACAGGTGATGAGCAGTGCCTGGTTTTCTCCACACATACCGCTTAGAATTAAGGCCAACAAGTTCTATCTTGGTCTCATCAGACCAGAGAATCCTTCAGGTGTTTTTTAGCAAGCTCAATGGGGGCTTTCATGTGTCTTGCACTGAGGAGAGAGGCGTCCATCGGGCCACTCTGCCATAAAGCCCCGACTGGTGGAGGGCTGCAGTAATGGTTGACTTTCTACAACGCTCTCCCACCTCCCGAATGCATCTCTGGAGCTCAGCCACAGTGATCTCTGGGTTCTTCTTTACCTCTCTCACCAAGGCTCTTCTCCTCCGATAGCTCAGTTTGGCCGGATGGCCAGCTCTAGGAAGGGTTCTGGTCATCCCAAACATCTTCCATTTAAGGATTATGGAGGCCACTGTGCTCTTAGGAACCTTAAGTGCAGCAGAAATGTTTTTGTAACCTTGGCCAGATCTGTGCCTTGCCACAGTTCTGTCTCTGAGCTCTTCAGGCAGTTCCTTTGACCTCATGATTCTCATTTGCTCTGACATGCACTGTAAGCTGTTAGGTCTTATATAGACAGATGTGTGACTTTCCTAATCAAGTCTAATCAGTATAATCAAACACAGCTGGACTCAAATGAAGCTGTAGAACCATCTCAAGGATGATCAGAAGAAATGGACAGCACCTGAGTTAAATATATGAGTGTCACAGCAAAGGGTCTGAATACTTAGGACCATGTGATATTTCAGTTTTTCTTTTTGTAGTAAATGTGGAAAAATGTCAAATATTCTGTGTTTTTCTGTTAATATGGGGTGCTGTGCGTACATTAATGAGGAAAAAAATGAACTTAAATGATTTTAGCAAATGGCTGCAATATAACAAAGAGTGAAAAATGTAAGGGGGTCTGAATACTTTCCGTACCCACTGTAGGCTTAATAAATTTTTACTTTACTTTGAGTTATTTTAGTTTTAGTTAGGTTAAGTTGTTAAACTAAAATGAGAACTATTGCCTTGGCAACTCAAGCAACACAATTTTTCTTTAAAATAGTTTGAATTTTAGCTTATATACATGATATATGCAATGCCAAAATGTTGCCTAAAGGTGTACAGTACATGTAATGTTAAGATGTACTAATTATAATTAGCCTATAATTTAAAAACAATACAAGCCAATGAAGTCATTATAATGCAGATAAATAAAAAGTGTGTCAGAGAAAGGAGGTGTAAAGTGGCATAGATTGAATGAAACCGCTTTGCTTTTTGCACCTTCAGATTACTGTGTGTGTGCGCGCGCGTGTGTGTGTGTGTTTGTGTGTGTGTGTGTGCACATGCTTGCTCATATCTGAAGGACAAAGGATGTGATGTAGAGGTCAGAGCAACTGACTTACATGATGTTTATTACCACAAGATCTACAATTCCCCACCAAAAGGAGGATGAACATCTATTTAATGGATTCAGAGCATCAATTACACACAAATGCACACGGAAAGTTCAGAAGCATAGGCGGTGGCGGATCAAAAGAAATAATCATTTTAGTGAAGTGCCCTTTTTTTCTGATGGCAGCCAGGCGTATTGTTTTCCCAGCTATTTTATGTTTATTATTGATTTTTGTTTTCTTCCATTTGTGAAAGCTGCTGTTTTTATTATTAAGACATCTGTCTTGTGCAGCAGCGGCACGTGGCGAGAGCTGATGAAGTCCTGATGTTAACACTGTTCTGGAGCTGTTCTGGATTTGACTGGCTGCCAATCTATAGTGTACATACAGGTCTCAGAGACACACACAACTACTGAGACTCAGGGTTTCACACCACAATTGCATTAGTGGAGAGGACAGAGACGGCAGAGACATGCTGGTTAAACGTGGACTGTTTTATTCTGTTGGGTGAAGCTTGCGTCCTTTGGTTTAGTTTATGGTCGGTATAGAGGATTTGAGGGTTGAGAGTTGAGGTTTGGGTTATGGCTGCAGGTCAGCATAGCCTATATTTTGCTCAGCAAGACTGCATTTATCTGTTGTAATTGTAATTGAATTTATTCCTGTGATGCAAAGCAGAATTTTCAGCATCATTACTCCAGTCTTTCAAAAATAGACACTCATAATTAACAGCTATGTTAAAAAACTGAACCAACTGTTTCACAAAATCCAATCATTTGAAGCAAATGATTCATTGAAAGGATTAGACCTTCCCACTGCAACTAGAGAGAGAGAATCATTAGCAAATTAGCTACACCAAGTCATGGCTTTAATTCCCAGTGAATATATGAACTGATCAAACTGAAAGCAATAAAAGTCACTTGTCTACCAAATCCAAATATGTACAATTCCTGTTTCATCTTGCGTGTATATAGAGATTTGTTCTGCTACATTGCTACTAAAATTTGCTTATACTGGTAAAGCTGGACTGTTTTGAAAACAGACACATATTGAAAGTTTAAGCGTGACTGACTGAGAATGTTTGTGACATTTTCTCATTTAAGCTATGAAACTCAAGTCCAGTTGACCAATCACAGCTTACGGTAACAGACTGTTACACTAATGGTCCAATGAGACAAGCCGAGCTGAGTCGAGCCGAGTCGATCCCTAGTGCTAGAGGACATAATTGCTTTTGTGAAGAATGATTGTTATTTTCAGTTACTCATGCAGAACCGTCAATGATCCCCTAGACAGCAGTTAAACCGAGATCTAGAGAACCCTAGACACAGAGTATGGCTCTTTAAACAGCCTCTTTTACACATTCAGTGTGCATGTGTGAGCGTGTCTGTAATGTAACACACGTGGCCAATGCATGTTAGAGAATGTGGATTATGGTGATTGTGTGTGTTTGGTGCTTTGGGACTCTCATTAGCTAGAATTCTTGATTAGAGGGAACTAGAGTGCATCTTTATAAGATGGAGCAGGGCTTAGAAATGGAAACTGTTCATGTTTACTAGTTGACTAGTCATCCAGAAAAGCAGTGAATAGTTAGCACGAGTGAATGACTGGTATACGATGTGGCAGAATTGGTGAAACCCCTAGTTCATTAATAAATAAATGTAAAACTATTATTTGCAAAATGTGTGTACAAAGACTTTTAATCAATTTACAGCCATTTTAGAGAATTTTTGTTTATTATTAAATACAACAAGAAATCTTTAACAATACGGGCAAAACAAGTTATCATACATTCAATAACAACCATTCAGTAACTAAACTGAACTACACTGACTGTGCTGTTTGTTTCCGAATCACTCAAAAGAATCGGCTCATAAGAGTCATTCATCAATCGGACATCACTTGTGCTGTAGGTTTTTTAATCAAGGTTCATAAGAATCATTAGTTCGGGAATCAAACATCACTTTTGCTGTTTGTTATTGAGACACTTCAAGGAAACGACTCATTGTCCTGGAATTGAACATCAAAGAACTGAATCACTACATCGGCTCTGTCATTCTTTTTTGTAATTAGATGTAGTTTCATGGTGTAAATTCAAAAGGGCATTGGTGGAAGAATGTACACAATGCAATGCAAGGTTTCCAGCCGTTCTCAAGACCCATTACCACCATTTTAGTGAAAGCGCATCTGTTCTGGTACGTTTTTACTCTCGTTGTCACTGAGCCTTCTTATCAATTTCATTTCATTAATTACCACATCTAGTGGTAAGCTATAAAATAAGGATAGCCATGAACAAATAGAAATAAAAAAGAAAAGAAAAAAGCTTTGGCTTATTTGGACACAGCAGGCAAGCGCTCACTAATGACTATATTGAGCCACTGATGAATGAGTCATTTTAATACATGAGTCATATGTTGATTCTAAAGCCGCCCTGGCAGGTTAGGTGAGTTCATTTAGGAAGGATTAATCATACCGAGATAAAAGTCTAAGAATATTGAACGATTCATAATCTATTTTTTTCCCTGAGTCAGACAGCCTGAGGCAGTGATGGGAGAAACTTTGATACTTGGACAGTTACTCACTAAATGATTCAGTGGTTTTGAAGAGCTCAAAAATGCCCTAGGTGGAGGATATCTACTGGTTAAAAGTGTGTGAATACAATTCTAACACTTCAAAAATATGTTCTACATTTTTATTAAAACACAGTCTACAATTTTTTTTATTTGAAATCATAATTAACTTGAGATCAACCAAACAGTATGATAAAAGCCTCGTTTGCTGCAATCACGAGACTTGGTCAGTTTGAGACGCGCTCCGAAGCATTGATTCAAAACAAATGATTCGTAAAAGGTTCGAAGCTTTGGTAAACAGGAGTGTTTCGAATGCACGAAACTCTACTGTGAGAAGCACGCGACACAGTTCTACAGTATGTCATGTCAGAAATATAAATTAAATTGTATTGTATTACATTGTAAATATAACCTAAATGTATTTATATTGTCATATTTTTCCACACAGATTTTTTTGCGTTTTTCGTGACCAACTCATTTTCACCCAAAGTTACAAAAGTGTACACTACTTTTAACGTGTTTTCTGGCAGATCAGATAGATCTGAGGTTGTCTGGAAATGAGCTACTGTATATGAAAACTCTGAGTTTGTAACTTTATATTCAACAACATACAGGCTTGGAACTAAATTAGGGAAAATAAATAATGAGGGTTTTCATTTTGGGAAACTATTCTTGAAACTGCTCTGTTTTAAAAATAAAAACTCCCAGGCACAGTCAAACTAATGATTTTTTGTCAGCTTCACTTGCTAGGCAGAGACTCCAGTAGATTTCTGAACTTAATAACCAGATAATCCTTTCCTCCTTTAGTTGGCCTAGTGGTGTGGATCGTACTGTTTTGAAAAGGACATTTGATCTTTGAGATTGGATTATATCTCAGGAAGTGGAGTCTATTGGACTGAGCTGTTTTGGTGTCTCTTATCCGGTTGGTGAAGTTGGATATCAGGCCATTATTTCTATCTCTTTCCTCTTTCCGGCTTCTGCTACTAAATCAAGTTTTGAGGGTGAGATACACGCACACACATGGATAAAGATAGTTTCTGACTTGGTCTCTATTACTGTATTATATTTTAATGGCCGGGGGATCAATGTTTTATATAAGAGATGTATAAATAACACACTTTAAAGGAATAGTTAAGCCAAAAATGAAAATTTGCTCACATTCAGGCCATCCAAGATGTTTTTTCATCAAACAGACTTGGAAACTTTAGACTTATGAGGCTGTTTATATGCTACAGTCTGTCACCAGTCACCATCATTTAAAATAAACACATCTACACAAACTTACACATATGCTCATGTTTTGATTTTAGCTTTGTTTGGTTCTTAAAAATGGTGTTCCTTTAAAACACATCCAAATACCACAAACACAGTTTGACACAAGTGAGATAAATGAGGTAAATGCACCAAAAGTGTTTAGCTTCCAAAAGAAAAACACAACACATATGCTCACTTGCACAGTGCAGGAAGATGCACATGCTCATACATATATGCAGTCAAAATGCATGCATATTTGATGAAAACAATGTTTACATGCAGCTTGAGTCACTGTAGTCAATAAATCAAACATGCATGATTTTTTAGACAAACTAGACACATGCATGCATACATAAAGTCTAAAAATCTGGGATTTCCACTTAAAGCTGTAAATAAATAAGAAGATTGTATGTAATGATGTAAAAACAAGAAATATGTCAGATTTTCCAAAATTTTGAGCTCAAGTAAGCAAATCTGTGACATGCTGAGATTTGTATTTAATTAAAAATGAATGCAAAATTAAAACATTTCCACTCAGACGTTTGAAAAACATACATACGCATGTGTTTGCATGACTGGACCACACACGCACCAACATATACAAATTAATACAATCAAGATGGGCGAGACATTGGCAGCTTTTCTGGCAGAGACAGGCTGATGTTTCCATTTTTTGAGAGCCTAATTTTGAATAACCGATTAAGAGGGACTTTTTGCTAATTAAAACTCACAAATAAACCCATCTCTGAGCTCAGGGGAGACATGAATAGAGTTTGTTGAATAAAATGGTAGGTTAATAGGAATTCCAGCTTAGAATTTTTTTTTTTGCATGGCTATTTATATACCGGTGGGTGTATATAAAAAGTATATTTTGGTACCCATTGAAAGGCAAATATTTGTATTTGGGGTTCAAAGAGACAGTAATGATGTGTCTGTCTTATAAAAAAGCCACTAAACAGAGCCTGGTTAGAAGATAAGACTGTGAGATAAATACACAGACGACATTAGAAGCAGAGCGAGAGCGAGAAATTTAGTACTGATTCAAGTGATCGTTTTATTACTGACATATATTAATGCAAATAACCGCGTTTTGGGAGATAAATGAGCAGAATATCTCGCTGAGAGGAGAATGTGTCGAATCTTCAATCACAGCTTATAGAAGGAAGATGAGAGTCAAAAATAGACTGACACAGACCACATGTGAGATACAGCCAGATGGAATGAGATGTCAGGCGGCACAGAAGACTTGTTATGCATGAAAACCACCAAATGAAATGCTGAAGCACTTTAGCGTTAAATATTACAAGAGTTATGCCTGAGACTGATTGAAAAGGGGACTTATATTAAACTTGTGTAGCGATGTCCTCCTAAAGTCCATTAATGCTATCCAAGGTTTCTTGCAAGGAATGTAGTTTGACATGGTGCATTTTTTTTAACTTCTCTCTGAGTTTAGAATTAAACCGACATGTAAATGACCTCTGTAAATATTGGTTAACCACAGCACCACAGTTTACTGAAGGCAATTTATTCAGAGACAAGCAGCCCTGAGAAATGCATTATACTGGAGTAAGTGTGACAGGTATAGTGGGAAAGATGGATTGCTGTCACTCCAGTTGTGAACTACGAACCGCTCTTCAAACTACCTTTTTAAAGAAATGCATATATTCCTTTTTTAAAAAGCTTCTTTTCTAGTATTTTCACTGACTTATTCAATGATTAATTTGATTTCAAAGCAGTGGTGAACTCTGTGGCAGCTTCATTCGAAGCTAATCATGCACTAAATACTACTGTTAACATGTCTTAATTAAAAATGTAAAAAATGTCTGCTAGTACGTTATAAATGTGACTATGCAAAAGGTTAACAGGGATAATTAAAGTAATTTAACAAAGATATATTAATGAAGTAATGTGAAGATGAGGATATGCTGTGTCAGTCTCATTTCTTAAACACCTCATATGTGGCGCAGTTGTGACGGACGGTAATGTGTCATGACATTGTGAGATTTATTTTCCTTAGGTTCTTGAATTTAAGAATACAAACCATTTTCATACCAACCATCCGAACCAAATTCTGATGTCAAATGGACTCAAAACCTTATGGACCCATGGACTCACAAAAGTAGTAAATTGACAAATCTTTCTTTCAAAATTTATTAAATATTGATAATATACAGTATTTCATATATATTTAAAATGCTTGATCAAGAATGGAATTGAAACCACTTTCACACCAACCAAACGAAGTGAATTCTGATGTCAAATGGACTCAAAAGCTTGAGCATCACAAAATTGTCTGAGTAGTTGTTGTTGTTTTTTTACAGATTTTTCTTCAAAGTTTAATAAATTTTTATAATATATTAAATATATTTGTTCAAGAATGGAATTGAAACCGCTTTCACACCAACCAGCTGAAGTAGATTCTGATGTCAGATCAATGCTAAGGTTTGGTACGGTATAAAACTCTAAATTCATCTACACTTTACAGAAGGCTTTCATTTTTAAAAGAGCAATGAAAATCCTTATTTTTTTCATTGGCATGATTCGTTTAAAAGTTTAATTGTTAATTGCATTAAAACAGTATTTATTGCATATAGCAACCCTCACAGCAGCAGGTTATAGCATATGAGACTGCACATCTCTCTAATTTGCATCATCACAAAGATCTTTATTTCCAGCTATATCAGCCAGCTCAACATGGCTTCATCCAGCTGGGTAAACAATTTCCCACAAAATTATAAATCACTCTAAAGTTTAAAACTAGCTTGTCAGCTCATTATCAAATGGCTTGCTGTTTTAAGCTGCCTCACAAATGAATTATGCAGATGACTTTGAATGATTCCCCTAGACACCAAGCCAACCGCTTATACAGGTGCTGTAAATTAGCAGAATAACGTAATCACAATTCACAGACCATGTGAATCTGTGCATTAGATCGTTTAATCGGCATTTAATTTTATTTATTGCTACAATCTGTTGTGCATTTAAGCCTGTATGTACACAAGTACATCCAGAGTTGGGCTTGCTTGCAAATCATTTATACTAGTCATCCAGAAAAGCAGTCAACTAGTCAGTGGATCAGTGTTTACATTAAGAAAATGACTGGCAAACACAATGCAGCGTCAGCCTTCTTCACTGTTTCTGGCGAATCCAAAGCTGTGTTGATGGAGAGTGTGTGAGTGGAGAGAATGATGATGTTGAGAAGGAAAGCATGCATTTCTCACTCGCGACATTCATGTGGACTACACTGTCAATTACAGTGCACAAATGTCATGTCGCATCCATGAATATTCAATTAATATTGAATACATTTTTAATACTGTACTTTAATACTAGGACAAATTAAATTGATCAAACTTGATAGTAAAGACTTTTAGAATGTTACAAAATAGTTCCATTTGAAATAAATGCTGTTTCTTGAGTGTTTTATTTATCAATGAATCCTGGAAGAAGGATCACATTTTCCACAAAATAAGCAGCAGCATAACTATTTACAACTATTTATACACTGATAATAACAAGAAATGTTTCTTGAGCATCAAAACAGCATATCATACTGATTTCTGAAGGATCATGTGACACTGAAGACTGGAGTATTGAGGCTGAAAATTCAGCTTTGCATCACAGGAATAAAATAGCATTTTATAGTATATTCAATATAGTATAAAAAATATATAGGCTATTCAAATAGTAAACAATTAAACTGTAATAATCTCACAATATTACAGTTTTTATTCTATTTCTGATCTTATTACATTTCAAAAACATACAAAACAAATATGACCCAAACTTTTAACTTGTTTTGAGCTGTATATGGCTGTCACACAGTTATAGACCCAAAGCATGAACTAGCAGCAGAACTAGTTGACTATTCAATGCAACTGTATTGCATTAGTGACAAACTCGAACAGACTCCATTTAGTCAAATTCTCAGCAAACCAGACCAGCCGTCAAAAACTTTTTTGCCTATTGAATCTGACAGGCTGCGTTTTGATTGGCTGCCGTTCCGTTCAGTCGTTCGTAATACGCTGAAGTCAAGCCTCCCTGCAGCATTTTTCTGTCAACGCACCGAAGTGCACAGACATGTACAGTATTCAGCTCCATAACTTCTAAGACTTTGAAAATCAGTGCAGTCTGAGAAATCTGATGAACAAAAACAAGCAGACGTTTCAGCTGAAAGCACCTCTTTGAAATCCCGGCCAATCTGACGATGTGCGCACCCCCGCACATGATCTATCAAAACCCTGCCAGTTTAAGAAGATTCTAGAAAAGTGCCGTTCTCTCCCACCAATATCTGATTTAATTCCACAGATTTTGCTTGAGATTCTCAGGAGAGGAGGTTTTGCAGAACGGTCTGATGAGAGATTCCACCACCTCCTCACTGGGACACAGACGGTGACCCTTCCGTCATTTTGATTATCAGTTCGAAGTCAGAAATGCTCTTTGGGAGCGGAGACAGGGAAGGAGATGTTAAGCTGGGGGAAGGGGTTACGGTTTTTCTTTAATATTTAGACACGGCACAGCGCTGGCTCCCTTTATTACAGGAATTATTCCCCTCTTTCTCTCTTTTGATCATTTGTGCTGCTTCTCCCTTTCTCTCTCGCTGCTTTTCCCATGATCCCTCAGCTCATTCCACTGCTAAAGGAGTTTTTGCCACTAATTAGATCTTATTTACTTTCTTTAGCTTTGAGTTTCCCTTTCTTCTCCTTACAGTGATCACCAACACCTGCTGCAGCAAACAGACTAATGTCGCCTGTGTGAACATTGACGCACAGTGTATGTATCTAAAAATAAGACTATATGCACTCTCTCAAACACTTGCATATCAGAGTATCGTTTGTTCGGAGGCCAGAAACAAACTCAATGCAAGCACGCAAAAACATGTTGAAAGCGTATTGCACATACATACACGGGTCAATAGAAAATGAAAAATGATATATAACAAAATAAACAACTCACTTCAGAGTTGAGAATGCATATTCGCTTGGCCATTTCTCCATGAACTTGAGAAATTGTCATGTTCATTTTTCGCTGTACTATACTTTAAAGTAATAGTTAGATACATACTGTATGCATGCTGAACTTAAAATATAGATATATATGATCAGTAACTCATGGCTAAATCTTTTTTTTTTTAAAGGAATACTTCATCCAAAAATTAACTTTTTCTGAAGTCACCCTCAGCCCATCCAAGATGTAGATGAGTTTATTTCTTCATCAGAACAGATTTGGTGAGAAGCAGCATTACATCACTTGCTCAACAATGGGTCCTGTGCAGTGAATGGGTGCCGTCAGAATGAGAGTCCAAACATAAAAACTTCACTCCTCTACATCTTGGATGGAAAATATAGTGAGTATTTTTTCAACAAATTAAAATTTTTGGCTGAACTATTGCTTGAATTAGGAGGATGAAAGCTAACATCACCAAGGTCACAGATTTGATGTGCCTTGAATGCAAGTTGTTTTAGATAAAACAGCTGCCAAATCTGCAAATGTATTGTCTTAAATAGCTGTCTAATCTCTTTACAGGTCTCAGGGAAAAGTCTCTTTGTCCAGACAGCATTGTGTGTGTGTGTGTGGTCCAGTCTGGAGGGGTGAAAGAGTAGCAGTCCGTCCTTCTGCTGCCGTTCACTATGCCAAGACCAGACATGCCAGCTCACTCACACACAGCAGCACGGGAGCGACACACTAATGAGGTCAGAGCTTTGCGCTCACTTACACACAAGTGCTCAAACACCAACACATTCAGCAGGCAGCTGGAACAGACGCTTGTTTTTCAATCATAGTGGGACTTTCCACTGATTACATGTTGAGGTAAAGAAAGATGCATTCTTCACATTTTGATTAAAACATTATTTAGAATATTTATTAAACTGCTCTATAATTAGGGACTATTGGCTGACCATTAAAATGTATTATTTATGTCAGTTCTTAAATAATACATAAATTATCATTATTATCATTAGCGATAATTATGGTGCATTTTTTGGGGGGGGGGGGGGGGGGTCTAAAAATGCTTGGAATTATTTTTATATAAGAGGTTTTCTATAAATTATAGTTCAAAAGATTGGGGACAGTACATTTTTTTAAATACATTTAGAATATTATTTAAAAGAATCCTATTTCAAATAAATGCTGTTCTTTTGAAATGTTTCTTCAGTGAAGAATCCTGTATAAAAACATACTGTATCACAGTTTCCACAAAAACATTCTGCTGTCTTCAACATTGATAATAATAAGAAATGTTTTTGTTTTTTTTAGCAGCAAATCAGTATATTAGAATGATTTCTGAAGATCTTGTGACACTGAAGACTGCGGTAATGATGCTGAAACTTCCGCTTTGATCACAGAAATAAATTACAGTTTAAAACATATTCAAATAGGAAACAGTTATTTTAAATTGTAATACTATTTCACAATGTGTTTTTAATGTATTTTGGGCCTTTGTGATGAGCACATGAGACTTCAAACTTTTCATTTTTTAAATTGTAGGGTATTTGTTTACTGATGTACATAAATGTCCTCTCTCTCAATATATAGTTTACATACAGTGGATATAGAAAAGAATAATCCCCTTGTATGTCATACGGAAGTTGCACTGGATAATACAAAAACTGTGTCCATCTACATTTCAGGCTGCAAAGTTACAAAAATTGATTATTTTAAAGGGGGGTGATCCTTTTCTGTACCCACTGTATGTGTGTGTGTGTGTGTGTGTGTGTGTGTGTCTATAAATATATATATATATATATATATATATATATATATATATATATAAATATAAATATGTATATATATAAACAGGGATATTTTGGCAAATTCAGCTCATTTCTGGGGACAAATTTGTCCCTAAAGTATAGTTAAGTAACCTGCTCAGACACATGAACACACTCCTCCCTTCAGGCCCGCTGCTGTTTCACACTGTACTGTACATGAGGCACCTGCAGGGGATTTCTACAGGACTCCCTCTGAGTCTGCCTTGTCTCCTGTTCCCGATGTCTCCTCCTCTTCCTTTTCCTTCTTGTCTATAAATGAAAGAAAATTTCAACATTAGTCTCCTCTTCCTGCTAAAGCATTCTATAATTACTCCGCTCCACTCCTGGCTCACTCACAGACCCCCACGAAATCTACAGCATTCTAAGTAGAATTTCAAAAGAATTTGAACTGCTGTTGTTCTACACATGCACACTCTCGCTAGCATGTTTGTTTATTAAACAGTAAAACTAATCTGATGTTGCTTCCACCAACCCATGCTGTCAGCCTTGATCAAATTACAGTATATTCTTAAGAATAACATCTCTACTTCCTTACTATTTAGTCAGTTTAATTGACTCTATACACAGTTTGTTGTTATTGACTCAGTTTTATTGTTCTTTACTCTATTGTAACTATATCTTAATGATGGATTAGGTTTTTACAACCACGCATCTTTTTCCTTCTCTTAGATATCATTTGATGGACAGGAGTGGTGTGGATTACATGTGGATTATTGTGATGTTTTTATCAGCTGTTTGGACTCTCATTCTGACGGCACCCATTCACTGCAGAGCATCCATTGATGAGCAAGTGTTGTAATGCTAAATTTCTCCAAATACATTTTGATGAAGAAACATACTCCTCTACATCTCGCATGACCTGAGGGTGATTCTTTTAATTCCTTTAATGAAACATGAGGGCTCAAAACCATATCAAAACCAAATAGAATTGAATGCGTTCAGTTTATCTGAAAGCATTCAAGGCAACATTTCACATAAAGTTTTAAATATAAAAAAAGCTGCATAATTCATATGTTAAAGTGTTAACTGAGTGATCTAGGAGTGAAAGCAAAACACAGATGCTCTCACTTTCAGAAAGCCACTTCTCACTCCAGCCAAAATTACTCAACCCTCGCTCTGCTTCCACTGCATCCACTCTCATAGACTTGCTGTTTTTCAGCTGTACCCTTTATGTCACCATCAGAAGTCTCCTTCCTTTCGCTCTTTCTCCTTCACACTCCTCCATGTGTCTCCCATCCCCCCATATCTTCCTCTATCCATTTCAATATCAGTCTGACCCCTCTTAACCTCAACACTCTCTTTTCCCCCCTCGTGTTCTTTCTCTCTCTCTTTTATCCCATGAGATCTGAAATTCTCGCACATCAAGCTTCCTGGAAGCGAAACATCTTCATCACATTCATTGTCAGGATTATGGGTAACGGAATCCATACTCTCACTTTCCATGCCATATTTCATTTCATATTTTATCCCCCAATTCTCTGTGTATAAGGCCTGTTTCAGACCATGCACTTATACATTTTGTGCCTACATTACACTAGCATTCAAAATGTTGGGGTCTGTATGATTTTTTTTAAATAAATTAATGTTACCAAAGATGTATATTTCAAATCCTGAAACAAAAATGCATCAGGGTTTCCACAAAAATATGAGGCAACACAATTATCTTCAATATTGATAATAATCAGAAATGTTTCTTGAGCAGTATATCTGCATATTAGAATGATTTCTGAAGGATCATGTGACACTGAAGACTGGAGGAATGATGCTGAAAATACAGCTTTGATCACAGGAATCAATTACATTTTAAAATATATTCTAATAGATTAGTATATACAGTATTCTGGTTGAAAACCTTAGATTTGCTGCTTTCATATGCTTAGCAGGTGTGTAGCATTCACATGATTTAGTTTTCATAATTTTAATCCATCATCTCAAGTATCAGATTTTCAACAACCAAATCTGTAAAAATGATTAATTGTGTACTCTCTAAGAGTCACACCAGAAGTCAGTTTTATTTCTGTATAAAGTCACAGTTAAGCAATAAAATGAAGAGAAATTCACACATATTCATCCTAAACAGTGGAATGTCTAATGACAAACATGCCAAAATTTGTGCAATGCACCATAATTTAATGTTACCCGTAACCCCTTGTGTAACATAAGACAGTTCTCTTTTGACACACTTACATTGCCATACTCAAGAGGATTCAATTTTTGCATCATCAGTGAAGTACTAATAGTGTGTAGCAGCAGTATGTGATTCGTGATGGCAAAGTTTGAAGCCTTTGAAGCTTTTCTCTCCTGCACTTTCCTGTCGTAATAGCCAGTCAAACGCTCCTTCCACAAGCTCAAGGCAACACTATCAGACGGGGCTCTTCAGGAGATGGCTGTGTGTGTGTGTGTGTGTGTGTGTGTGTGTGCGTGTGTGTGTTGAGAGGTCCCCAGGGAAGATGATAGCTGCCTCTTAAGTGAATGGGTTTTCTGATGGCGGAAGTATTCGATAACTCTCCACAAGCCGAAAATCTCGCATCACCAAAACACAACCAGCTCAGAGTGGAATTATACTTTAATACACTGTATATTGCTTCACAGAGGTATAACTGTAAATTTACTGACCTATGATACAGATTTACTGTTATTTAAAGCTGTGCTGTAAATGGATAATATTTTTGACAAATATTGTGTACACGACTCCAGGCATAGTGGTCTAGAAAATGTGCTTTATTCTACGTTCAGACAATTTTAGTGGTGAAATAAATCAGCGGTGACAAAATATAGTGCATTTCAACAGTGATATTGGTGAACGAAGACTTTAAGTTTTACGTGATGCTGCAAAATTATCAGTAAGACGATCAAATGCAAACCATACTGATAAATATCTCATTATGCTACATTATTACTAAATCTTGGATTAAATTCTTTTGGATTAAAAACTTATTTTCTTTCAAATAACACAGGTTTTGCATTTCCTTTTGAAACTGACTGATCATGATTGTCGAAAATATCCACAAATAAGTATTTTTTTATTTTTTACTTTTTTCCTCAAAAGGTCAGATCAGTGACCAATCGGTTCCAAAAAGAAAGTTGATAAAAATAATTTTTTGGGTGGATCAGTAGGATTCAGTAGGATTTAGTCCATTGTGATGACAGGTATGAAAAAACACCTGAATAGGTTTCTATAAAAAATGGTTTATAAATGTTTGGGAAAAGAAATGAAGTATGAGCATTAGCGCAAGTAATGATTGGGTACTTGAATTGTTTGAATTGGGGTAATTGTGAAAAAAAAAAAAAAAACTGCATAGCTATCAGGTTTGTTTAACTGGAAAAGAAATATTCTATAAGTTCAACTTGGAATACACTATCTTATAATAGTTATACTAAAAGACACAAAACTCCTATTTTGATGTAATAAGCATTTAAATTTACAGTGGTACCAGTCTGAATTTTTTTTAAAAATAATTACCGTTCACACATACATAGCTAGGCTCTAAAAAAAAGCTTCACAGTCTTGGAAGCAAAGAGAAATTCTTCCACAAATGACACCAAAGAGATCCTAAACTCATTTACTGTAAAATACATAGCACGTTCTCTCTTTTCTTTTCTTGCATTCTTCTCCCCTGCGATCATCAGTCTTTCTCCTTACAGTCTATCTTTCTTCTCTTTCTTTCCTCTCTTTTTGTGTGATTGCAGTGGACCCATGCTGAAAAGTCACATTACCCATGATGCCATGCTGGGAACATTCTGGGTCTGATAATTCACACACTGTGAGTAAACAGCCTTTGTGTGTGCGTGCTAGAGAAGATGATATAGGCCATTTTAGAAGGTTATGGATGATTATATGGTTAACCACAGTAGGGTACAAGTCATGGAGCTGCGGCACACACACACACACACACACACAGATATTCCCTGTGCACTTGTGCTTCACACTGCGTGAGAGGAATTCTCACGGGGATCATAATGAGAGTGAAGGGAAAGCTGGGAATGAACCTAAATCCCTCGATTTATCACACGCTGCAACTTCCCCCTTTCTAATGTATGTGCATGTGTGCATCTGACAGACAGAGAGAGCTGAGGTTAGTGCGCTCACATGTGTTTCTCCTCCAGGTGCAAGAATAAAACATCAGCGTGGAGACACTGTGGTAAAACAATGTGTTTAATAATACTAGCACAACAATGTGTATAATACTAGTAAGCATTGTACTTTACTGACAATTGAATAGTTTCCAATGCAAGTCATTGTACACTCTGATGAACTGTATTAATAAGAAGTAACTTTCCGGGGTTTTTCTTTTTTTTTTTTTTTTACAGATGTTATACCTGTATTTAGATTTTTTTCAATGCATTACTTTGTGTTTTAGAGGTAATGGAAATCTCCATAAAAATTCAGAAATAATGTTTTGGCAGAAAATTAGCAATGCATAATTTTTTTAAACATGAAATTATACTTTTAAAAAACTTAAGAAAAACATTATTTATTTATATTATATTTTATTACATAATTATTTCAAAATGTGCCAAAAACCTGGGCCAAATAGCAAAATATAATAATAATAATAATAATGTAGTTTTATATATATTTTGGAACTTTTTTTAATTAAATACATGTTTAAATATGAGACATTTGAATATTTGTTTGTGTGTGTACACATATTATTAATTTAATTAAAAAAAAATACTCAAATAATTAAATTAAGATTTTTACATATGTTTGGGCACAATATATTTGTATTTTAAATAAATACATGTAAATATATTAATATTAAAATATATTAATACATACACATACACACACACACACAGACACACATATGGTATTACATTTTAGTATAGGGATACATAATAATTATATATTAATAATAATTAAAACACTCTCCATATTTATAAACACCGACACTCATCTCCCATCTCTCTCTTATTTCTCTCTTACCTCAACCCAAATAATGTGAATTTAATAGAACTCATAATGTGGGTCAGAACCAAATCACTGGTTATTAATGTAATTTAATCTCACACGGAGATTCAGTAGAGATGCCATGAAACCAGAAGAGATATTTTATCCATTTAAATAATTAAAACGTCATATTAACGACATTGTCTGGGCATTCTGGATGTGTGCTAGCGGGAGTGTGTGCTTGTGAGTGTGTGTGTGAAAAGATAAGTTATTGTGTATGAGATTTAGTTGTGTTGTCACCTTTCATTCTTGTGTTTTTTAATATCAAGGCTCGTCTGTCTCCATCTCTCCCTCTCAATCTCGTCTGCTGGTATTATATTTCATCCCGACTTCATTTCATTCTTTATAAGAAGAATTTCTCTGAGGTTCAGGCTGATATCTTTCTAGTACACTGATATCGACATCTGTGATATTTTATTTTAAATATTCACAGGCCTTTGTGCACCTCATTTTGAACTTTTTAAGAAACATTAATTTGCACAAAGACTAGAAAAGACAACTTTAAATGAATCATAGATGTATTTCTGAACAGAAGGTGTTTATTCAAAAATTAAAATCATGTTCAATTTTTAGTCTGTTTATTGTAGGATATTAATATTGAAGAATATTTTAATTTTAATGACCAAAAAAGTGTCTGTGTCCCAGATTTGAACAGTTTTTACCCAAATTGTAGCCTTGATGTCGTCATTCAACCCTGATATTTTGAGAAACTATTCAAAAACAATATAATATATTGCTGAAAGTAAAGACCATTATAATGTTACAAAATATTTTTATTTCAAATTTTTCAACATTGATTTTAATAAGAAATGCATATTAGAATGATTTCTGAAGATCATGTGACACTGAAATAATTTCCATTTAAAATATGTTACCATAGAAAAGTGTTAGTTTAAATTTTAATTTACAATATTACTGTTTTTACTGTATTTTTAATCAAATAAATGCAGATTTGTTGAGGAAAAAAATAAAAGAATCATACCAACCATAAACTAGTAGTGTGTGTGTGTGTGTGTGTGTGTGAAATTGTTTATTTATACTTATCAAATTGTATAAACTGATATTTTGTCCGAATCTAACTAACCTCTGATGATTGACAACTTAATTTACTTAATTAAGTTAATTAACTGTCACTCATTCAGACTTAATTTTGTATTATTAAAACTTTTAGCCTTGATGTTTATTTAATGTTTATCAGTTCACAATTTAAGGTTAATTGCATTAAGACCATATTTCAGTGAACTGTAAATGTTTATAAAATAAACGTCAAATAACACAAAATCTAATATTTAGTTTGACCAATAATCCCAATAATCTAATCTTTGTTGAAAACTAATAAAAAAAGAGTTAACGACTGCATATTGTAGGACTACTAATGTTTTCAGCATCAGAACATTTTGACTCTCTGACTCGGGATCTGTTTGGATATCTGTCTGTCCAATATCACTCCAAACAGTTTGGAATGATTTGTTTGGTAAACGGATTTATGAACTGGAATGTAGTGTCAGTCTTTGGAGAGCAGGTTTGTTGATTTAGGGTTGTGTTTAAATGAGTTTGCCTCCGACTGCTGTTCCTCACTGCCCGTGTTCCTTTTGATCCGGGAGCGTCTGGATGTGTCTGATTGGAAAGGGAACATGATGGTCCAAATTCATTCATTCTTCTAGTTGAGTTTATACTGGAATGTGGGTATATTTCATCAAAGCAGAAGCCGCACAGGAGCCGCTAGAGATAGAGTGCATGTGTGTACGGCGCTAAGCCTGAAGGCATTGTCACGATGCATCAACAAGAGGCAGAGAAAACACCGCTGGCACCTTTGTCATGAAGAAAACTACAAATGAACTAACAGGTCTCAGGATCAGTACAGGAATTCAACCGTGCAATAAGCATGAGCCGAAGTGTCAAGGCCATCTGTGAAGATCATGCGTGTATGTGTATGTGTGTGCGTGTGTGTGTGATGGTGATGCATTGTGGCTTTATGCATGTCTCTGGAGTTTATATGTGCAACTGGGGGTTGTGTGATAAGTGCTAAACTACAAAATGACAGCGCAAAAACGAAAGAGAGACAGACTTGCCTAACAGATGAAGAGAACTGGAAGTTCTTCATTTCTTAGGGCCAGTTGGAAGCATGTAGAAGAGACCAACACACTGTATTTCTGTCATGCTGGTGACTTTCCATTGACAACTTCTATCTTAATGCTGAGTTAATGGTATTTTGGTAATACAAAAAAACACTGGTATCAGGTCTTATAGCATCATAAAGGGGTTTATTTTTATGATATGATCATCCGGCTGAACATTATCTGGCTTATTGAATGATTACTTACTGAATAAATAAATAAATACATGTTCTTGTAATATTGATTTGTGCTTCAATGATCATATTATTTTACTTGTAGAGACCGCAGAGTGAACGAGCATGGCTATGTAGGAACACGTTTCTGGATAATTGGAGAGTTATACAGTGTTGCCATGAGGAATGATCAATATTCACAAATATGATAAATGCCACAACTCACTAATCAGAATGAAATATGCTATTGCAGCATTTATTAATCCTGTTAATCATTTCTACATATACATTTTAAAGGAATACTTCACCTGAAAAATTAGCTGAACAATCTCAACCTCAGGCCATCTAAGATCTAAGAAGTGGATCCTCTGCAGTGAATGGGTGCCGTCAGAATGAGAGTCCAAACAGCTAATTAAAAACATCACAATATTTGAACAGTTCAGTATTAAAATATTGAATAGTTCTGGATTGTTTTGGCTTGTGAATGCTGCTATCTCTGCATTTTTCTCTCCTGATTCAGATGAGACTTTATTTTTTCCAATGGAGAAAGCAATATTAAAGGGTTAGTTCACCCCAAAATGAAAATTATGTCGTTAATTACTCATTCTAAACATGACTAATGTCACATGGATTGTTTTAACAATGTATTTACCATGTTTCTGGACCTGGGAACGTTTCAGTTGCGTTGCTGTCTGTGGAGGGTCAGATAGCTCTCCGATTTAATCAAAAATATCTTCATTTGTGTTCTGAAAATGAACAAATGTCTTAAGGGTTTGAAATGACAAATAGGGTGAGTAATTAATGACATGAATTTCATTTTGGGGTGAACTAATGCTTTAAGGATAATATTTTAGTTTGAAGTTAAAATGCCTTAATAACGGATTTGTTTCTTACAAACATTCTCACTTCAGAAGATGTTAATTTGATGAACTGAAGTGGTGTGGATTATTTTTGATGTTTAACTATCCCTCACACAAATCATTTTTAGATTATTATTGAACATGTTTTCTCATAGGGACCATCGGCTGACACCATAATGTAAGTGATTTCAGGTTTTACTGTCTTTGTGGAAACATCTGTTCCCCACAGTGAAGACAAAGCCTGGCCGGCACACACTCACTGTGTGTTATGTATGTGATTGTCATCTTGAAATTAGAGAGAAAGAATGTGTGTGTGCATGTCTGATCAAGTGAAAGAGAGAATTCATTACAGAGGAAATTTTCTCCTGCAAATAAAGCTTTAATTGAGAAGTCTGATAAAATATTAATCTGCAGCATTAATATGAGTAAGTCTCAGTCAGATCAAAACAAGCAGGAAAAGGACAGCTAGTGAGAGCGAGAGACCTACAGCACATATCCTGTATGAAATGCATGATTTTAATTCTTAATTTCTCAAACTTCGCTGTTCCAACTCTTGAATATCTAAAGAATTGTGAAAACGTTCCTCTCAACTTGTGAGTTCAAACTTTATTTAAAAAAAAGTTTCACAAAGTATGTATTGTAGAAGGCTAGATGCAGATTATAGATGTGCTTTTTCTGTACAGATTTTATCCATGCAAAATGTATATATATACAATAATTGCATTGTCGTCGTTGGTATAAATGCTGGGTAGTAACTGATTACATGCAATTCCGGATTATGTAATCAGATTTCAAAAACTACTTGTAATTAGATTGTATTACATAAAAAAAAAATATGATCAGGCTACACTTACTTTTTATTGACTACATGATTACTCAAACAGTACCCATTAATATTCATCATTTATATTCATTATTCATTAATTATTCATAATTTATTGAATCCCCCTAATTCATCTTTTAAATGTTCTCATCCAAAATAGCCTACTAGTTATATACATACAGAAAGTCTTATTTTTTATAATGACATGATACTGTATATGACTTTCCAGTCAATGTGATAAACGAGTTGGGTCTAAATCTAAAAGTAATCATAAAGTAGTCCGATTTTATTACCTAAAATGTGTAATTCAGTGAATTACATTATTAACTAAATTTTTTGTCATGTAATTTGGAAGCAGCAACAGACTACAATTTGCAAGTAATCTACCTGTCTCTCTTTCTCTCTCTAAATATTACATAAATTAATCATAAAAATCTTTTTAAAAAAGCATTAGCATTCTAGGAATAGCCTTCCACATGTGTAATGCAAGGCTCAGTGACAGGCTCGGTTCATTCCTTCAAATGTTTATGGCCTGCATTTGTTCCATTAGTATTCAAAAGCTGTTATGAAGTCTCGCTGGAAGGCTAGGAGCATCCAGGCAGGAGCTGATTATATGCATACTATACATACGTATGTGACAACATCAGTCGCCAGTGCATTCTAATGTGGATTATTCAGTGGGGATTTAGAAGGAATAGAATGAAGTCATCAGCATAATTCATTTTCCAGGTGACTGTTTGTGGGAAATACATCTTTGAGGGGTTATACAAATTATTTTCCCACAAACTTGTTCTTGTAATTCATTTTAATATGATTCACATCCTACCTGCAAACAGTTAGCATCATGAAATAAAAGGTGTTTATACCTGGAGGTTGTTAGCAATAAACATTTGCATAGCATTTCCAGTGTTTCAGTGTTTGATATATTATCAGTTATGATATATATATACCAAACTTTTGGTCTGTACTGTATATTTATATATATATATATATATATATATATATACATATACATACATACATAACATAGATGTTTTACTTATATGGTATATATATATATATATATATATATATATATATATATATATATATATATATATATATATATACCAAACTTTTGGTCTGTACTATATATATATATATATATATATATATATATATACATACATACATACATACATAACATAGATGTTTTACTTATATGGTATATATATATATATATATATACCAAACTTTTGGTCTGTACTATATATATATATATATATATATATATATATATATACATACATACATACATACATAACATAGATGTTTTACTTATATGTTATTACTTATACCGTTATGGTTCTGTTATACATTGGCGTGTTGCTATTAATATTTTGGTCTGGTTGTCTCAGATTTTTTATTTTTTTTTATGTCTTTGTATTTTTTCTTTCATATAAAAATTGTAGCAGTCAAAATAGGGCTGTGTCATTAAGGACGGACAGATAGGGGGTGGTGGACAGTAATCAGATGAATATGAGACTGAGCGAGTGTGTTATTGTGGGCTGTTGGAAGTCAAACCCTGCAGGGACCGAGTTTAATCACCATCAGAGATGGAGAGTGTCTTAATGTGTGCCCTGTTTTGTGGGGTGGACAGATAAGGAATGTCTTGATATATATTTGCATCAGAGTACAGTTAGTGCATACAGGGACACTGTGTGTGTGTGTGTGTGTGTGTGTGTGTGTGTGGCTGGCATCGCAAATGGATGGCAGAAGGACAAGACTGCTCCACCTTCTCAAGGACAAACGGAGATTAACGACCATCAGACCTCGCACGTTCACCCCCTATCGTCTCAAACACACACACACACACACACACACACACACACACACACACACACACACACACACACACACACACACACACACACACATCCAAAGCTAGATTAAAATGTTTACCAACTATTAAAGGAAATTATTAAATTGTATAAGTTTCATTTTGCAAGCTGTGCAGCAAAGAAAATAACATTTGCATTACATTACATCATAACATTACTGGCGTATCCACTCATTACTTCTTATTATCAGTGTTGAAAACAGACGTGCTGCCTACATATTTTGTGGAAATTCGCTCTTTTTCAGGATTCCTTGATGAATTGAAAGATCATTTATTATGGTTTATTTAGATTTTCTAGAAATATTTTATAACATTATAAATGTCTTAAATGTCACATTTGATCAATTTAATGCAACCTTCCTGACTGGCCCCAAACTTTTGACTATTTTATCTGTCATTAAATTTTTCTGATGAAAAATGTAAATCCTTACATTAAAAAAAACAAACAAATAAACACTTATAACATGTTTTCTCCACTGTGTGTTTTTTTGGGTATTTTGTACAAAGTATGACTATTAACAAAGCAATTGTGTACTGGAAAATGTATTTTCTTGGAATTTTTAAGATCTTCAATATATGCTGTAACTGTAATATTTGCAACACATTTTGGCTGGGGGGAATATATATTCAGTATTTACATTATTACATTATATATACATTAATTAGATTTTGCTATTATGAATTTATGAAACATCAGTAATGAATGTTCAGTGTAAAATCATTCTTACTTTCAATTTAATTCAGTTTCACTCAACAGCTGTTTTTATTTTTTAAATGAATGCCACAATTTAAGGTTGTTTTATATGTGTTGCAAGCACTGTTATTTTAGTATATTTTTCTCTTTCATACAGGACATAACATTCACTAGCCATACAGTAAATGCATGTATAGGGTATAAAATGTGTCCCTTTTCACATTTACTCTTCACAGCAAATTGTCGCAGCACAGCCATGCATGTGAAGAGGAATTTTAAATGAGGGGACTCCCTTGTGAGGTAGACCGACTGTATGTGTGTGTGTGTGTGTGTGTGTGTGTGTGTGTGTGTGTGATTCCAAGGGCTTCATTTATGCCTGAAATGAACTAAACATTCACAGCCTATTTGGCATTGTCCTTACCTACTTTCTGAACTTTATTAACTGAGGGAGAGACGACCTCTGGACCGTGACACCACTGAATTAATTTCACTTAAACAAAGATTCAAGCTCATCATCATTCTGAAATGAGCCCTGAGAGAAACTCTGGATGAGCTTCTGGAATCATAAAGAGAGACTGGAATAATCTCGACCCGTGTTTGTATAGCAAAATGAATAAGAGTTCAAAGGATATGCCATGAAGCACACATCAGGGGGACGGGATCCAGACTGTGACATCAGCAGAAGACTGGTTTGATTCTTGTTCCTAAAATACCTCTCTATTTTCTTTAGCAGACATTCCTTAGGCTTATGTTGAAGTTTACTTAGTTCCTGGCCCTTTTACTTTAAGATTCACAGCATCTGTAGAGCTCGGCTCGGTGCTGCGTTCCCTCTTTGAGACATCATTCACAGCTGAAACATCCTCGCCACATGCTGCTGCTCTGACTAATCAGGGAATTCTCCATTCGGCTCTGACAACACAGTGAACTAGCTTCACAAAAAAGGTTTTAAGAGCAGATTTGAGAAAGTAGATGAGCACTGTGCAAAGTTTGGTGACTGCTTTTCTATTGTGCTCTTTAAAATGTAACTTCCTGGTTTGGTCAGAACAAAAATGTGACCCTGGACCACAAAACCAGTCTTAAGTGTATTTTTAATTTGTTCATACATTCACACATACTGAAAGCTGAATGAATAAGCTTTCCATTGATGTATAGTTTATGAGTTAATGATTATTTTAAGTAACAACGACATTTTTATAGTTTTAGTTTTAGTTAACTATTCCTGGTTGCAAGAAACATATAAATTGCTAATTCATAGTAGATGTTTAATAGTGACTGAATCTGTTTTGCAAGCTCGTTTTGTGAAACGGACTCCTTTCTTCCTCCTTCCTTCAATCCTGCACAAGCACACAAACTGCCATTGAGATGAATGGGATCTCTTCCCTCAGGTATTATAGACTTTCTTAGGCCCTATTCCAATACAATACATCTTATTGTCATTAAATATCTAGCATATAGGCAACTATGCTCAATTTTGCTAAGTAATCAGATGAGATGCATTCAAAATCAAAATAATAAATCATAATGTGCAACTTGGGAGTTTTCATATCATGCCCCCCCCTTTTTTAGTTCCTGCTGTCTGCTCAGATAAGTGTGTGTGTGTGTGTGTGTGTGTGTGTGTGTGTGTGTGTGTGTGTGTGTGCATATGGGAAAAATATCATGCATGTATGTGTGCGCAGGTCCACTGAGGCTTGAGTGAGACCACAGGTGACACACTGTCTCATCGCATCATCGCTGTAGATGTTACGACCTCAGAGGGCCAACCATAAAAAACCCAAAGCGTCAACTCAAGGCCCACGAGGCTTCAAATAGCCACACTGTGAAACGTGAGAAGCCCTTTTCCCACCTGGACTGAAACACATCATTCAACCTCTTGTTTTCTCTCAGCAGAAGCGTATGAAGGTCTAACTTAAGATATCCCTGCCTCTTTAGCTGCTTTGCTTTAGGCGTTTTATCCAACAAAGGAGAACAAGAAAGCATTAAAATTAGGGCTGTCAATCATTTGCACTTTGTTAATTACATGTAAATTACATGGTATGGCACTTAATCAAACAAATTATTCACATATCAATATTTGCTGAGAAAAGCCCTAAAATGAAAATTAAGCATCAAAGAAGCTTTACAAAAAGTGACTTTGATAGTATTGAGGGCATTTTTACTACAGCATAATATGTTTAAAAAGCATAATTTCTTTATATTGACCTACAACATTTGCTAGATCTGAAGTATTCAACAAACACATTTCACAGAATACTGTTTCCAACAACGCAATGTGCAATGCAATTATTTTATTTCCATTAGGATGAATGTGAAGTCATATCAGTCGCAATGTTGACATCTTTTACCTCATTGTTTGATTGGACTGGCAAAAGTTAAGACATTTGTAATATTTTAATAGCAATTTCAAATAGCATTTTTTATTTTTTTTATTTTTTAAAGATTATAACTGGACACTACTCACTGAATAGGACATGCAGGTAAATGTAGCATACTATTGTTTAAAAATGTTTAATGTGGAATAATGCGTATTGCTTTACTGAGCCTATAAGTTGTTTGTTTATGTTCAATAATATGTAAGTTAAGCAGTTTGGTAAGGCACTTCACTTGAATGTGGGTAAATCAATCAATCAATCAATCAGTCAGTTAATCAATCATGTAAATTTAATAAGTATTAAATAAATATTAATGAGTATTAATATTAATATAATTATTAATATATACAATTAACATTAATATACAATACAAATATATATATATATATATATATATATATATATATATATATATATATATATATATGTATGTATGTATGTATGTATACAGGGTGCGATTTGCCGGGGGGGATGTGTGGGATTTCCTCCTTTCTGGTCAATGTATCCCTGCCTCTGCTTAGTTATTTTTAAAAAATATTTATCCCCCCCTCAGGGATCAGTGCTACTACACTATTAGCGAGACGGATCACAAAACTTATCACGGATCCGTGGTTTGATTAAAGTCAATTTTATTTTAAAATAACTTGCTCAATGTCCCGCCCACGGCGCTATCTGATTGGTTGCACCTCACGAGTAATAGCCTATCAACACTTGCTAGACGGTTGAAGCCGGGTCCGCTGGGCAGTGGAGTTTTTAACTTGGCGACTTTGTCGCTAGATTTAGCGCCTTTTTTCCAAAAAAAGCGACTAGCGACAAATCTAGCGACTTTTTGGACAATCATTATTTAGTCTCTGAGACGCGAGGTCTCTCTTTCCCAGCGCAAGCCTCTCTTTCAGCACTTTCAGTAAAAAAACAAAACAAAGATATTCTGTTGCTTCTAACTCTATTTTACAAGCAAGTATAGCCGACATCAGTCACAGCACAACCACTGACTTTATCGTATGTGTATTCGATTTCATTAGTGCAGATAAATGTTTGAGAGCTGGTTGTGTAGTCTTAATGGACCTCGTTTTAGTCATTGTAATATTCATTCCGTTGTCTGACAACAGAAACATTAAAATATAGTAATAAAAACTGTTTTATTGAGAATTAAAGTAAATTGCTAAATTAAATTGCAGTATGTAAGCATAGGGAGGCAATACAATACTACGCACTTACGTCATAAATATGCTAATGAATGCACATGACGTCATATAGTTCATGTTCTCATGATTTATTTATATGAATTAAAATGTTTCAAAATACCCCCCCGCCACCCTCTGTTTTTATCACAAATCGCACCCTGTATATATATATATAAACAATTCATTACTTGAAATAAACGTAATATTAAAATAAAATATATAAAATACATTTATTCCAAGACAACCTTTCTCATTTTAATTTAGTTTTAATTGCTAAAATAACTAAAATTGAAAGAAAAAAAATCTATATAGACATGCATATTAAAAAACAAAACTAAAAATGACAAAACACACAAACCAAATTACTAAAACTTGAATTTAAATGATTCAAAACTGGTTCAGAATATTAATAAAAATAATCATATCTCAATGTAACACTGCATCGTATTAATAAATAAAAAAAATAAATGAATAATTATTTTTAGATAAATTATTAGATAAAACAATCTTTAAAAAATAAGAACATCTTTAAAAATGTAAGTATTATTTTATGTTTAAAATGTTTTAAAAAATATAAAAAAACAAAAAGATATAAGCATAGTTTTAAAATATTTATTCTATATTATAACACTTCTAATTAAACTGTTTATGAGTATGTTAGAAGGGTTGATGTGGTTGCATTCATGGGATTTCTCACCACAAGGTCAGACAAAATGGGCAAAAACACTGTGTGTGTGTGTGTGTGCGCGTGTGTGCATGAACACAAATGCATTGTGATGGAGTGCCTACATACTCTATAGAGAATTCTTCCTTCTTCTCCAGATGTTGTGTGTGTGTCGTATGATTCAAGAGGCAGCCAGGAAGGTTTTATAAAACAAAATGATCTATTGTCTTCTGAGCTGAGGGATGTATAGACCAATCCAATCCACTCACACAGACACATTAACATGCTATGAATAGGAAATCACCTTCACATGCCTATGTCTCTCTCTTTCTCTGTCTCTCTCTCTCTCAAGTGAGCCTTTGTGACACACATTTTAAATCACACAATGGATGAGATCTAGATGTGACATTTTTATGGAATACACAAGAACAAAGGAAAGATTACGACATTAGTTCCAGCAAAAAAAAAAAGCGAATGCTGCATTAAATATGCCGGTATATCTCAAATGTGTTTTGAGGAAGTCTAATGAAACGCTGTAGGAGTGTGTCAAGTTAAACATTTAAAAGAAATGATGTTTGGGAAACATACGACAATAGTTCTGGGAGAGCAAGTCGGAGATTAGAACAAATATTTCACAAAGATTCAGAAACAGTACAGCAGAGCAGAAGATCAAGCTGAGATGTTCAAGACGTTTATGATGAGGAGCCAATGCTATATTTAAGATGAACATCTGGAAACAGCCAATGCTACATTTATAATGAACAAACCAAAAAATAAAATAAATCATCATTAGAAAATGACCATAAAAACAAAAAACTAAGTTTATAACAACAAAATAGAACTTGAAGCAAAACGACATTTCTATTTAAATTGTTATTGTTATTCAATTCAGTGGAAATTTCCATTATGTTTTCTGTTATATTTCAGTTACCTGTATGAATTTCTTTCAGTTGCTGAACACAAAATGAGATATTCTGAGGAATGTTGGTAACCAAAGAGTTGACGTTAGCCATTGACTTCCATAGTATGGAAAAATAATAATTAATATGGAAGCCAGTGGCTACTGTTGGTTACCAACATTCTTTCCGTTCATCTGAAGAAATAAACATGACATAATGTTCCTGTGTTTGAATGTCAAAAGATCTCTGAGAAGTGTTTGGATCATTGTCAGAGAGATCGGCTCAGACAATACAGTCACAATTCGGCCATTACCCAGATTCCCATCTCAAATGACCTCTATCTGTTAATTGTTTAAATGCTTTATCAACCAACCACATTAAGGTTGTGATTAATTTATACATGACTAAGCCACATGTCTATGTGGTGTGTGTGTGTGTGTCTCCATTCAGTCTGCCAGCCATCGTAATGACACTTATGAAGGTCACAGGAAGGGCTTCTGACTGAATGAGTGTGTGTGTGTGTGTGTGTGTGTGTGTGCGAGAGATAAATATTAACAACTCCACCGTTCTTTCTACACTGTCCAATAAAAACCCTTGAGACATTGTAACATCTGTCATGGAGAGAACAACAGAGAGAGAGAGAGAGAGAGAGAGAGAGAGAGAGAGGGGGGCAACATGAAAACAACTAAAAAAACCTTCATTGTTCACTCACACATCTCATATCTGCGTTGACGTTTGCTGGACCGTCATATATATAACCATTCATTTATAGGGTTAATTCAGGACCATTTTTTCCCAGATATTTAGCAAAAATGGATGAGTTAAACATAGAGTGTTTATAATGATACATTTCTATTGCCGTTAATGAACTCCTTCATTCTCCTATATCGAATGACTACATTTAAACCTGATTCCCTCGTACAGAAACACCTGGAGGGGAAGGAAAAGGTTCACCTGCTGCGTCAGCTTCCTCCGAGTCCCCATCCATCTCCACTACACTCTTTCATTATCTGCCGATTCACACAGCTGAGCATAAACCGCTCCATGAGGAGTTCAAGCGTCTAAGAGCTCCATTATTTTGAAAGTTCAAGGTTTTGTCAGGGCTTAGAGGCGTGGGATTGGTCAAGGTGTTTGGAACTAGAGTATGTGATTGGTTGTAGCGTCACAATTGTGCAATAATGCAATAATGCAATGTAGGGATGTTTTTGCATTACATTTTGGTGTGTTCTATTTGATTCCAGTTGCTATTTGTCATTTCTACAGAAAAATGGTACACTATAGAAAAAAAGCTTAATTGGTCAACTGTAGGTTACCTTATACAGTAAAAGACTGCAAATCAATTAACATTGTATTGTATGTCATTTTATTGTAAAATACTGTGCAATTTATGGTTTTTGGACTAGGATATTCCCAGAAGTCCCTGTATGACTCATCACATATGATTATATTTTATATAAAAATGATAGTTTCTTCTGATTTTAACAGTAATTTCTATTAAGAGTGTTTTGTTTTACATTTTATGTTAATTAATGTTTATTGCATTATTTTCATAAATGATTTAACATTGCATTGTGTGTAAATTTTACTGTAAATATGTGTTTTTAAGTCATATTTTGAGCTTGTTTTATTTGATTCCAGCAGGTGTTTACCACTGTAAAATTACATTTTTTATAGAAAATACTGTACAAATGCAACAGTAAAAATTTTTAATTTGTGAACTGTACATTAATGTATAGCTACAGTAAAAGATTGTAAATGGTGTAAAAATGTGTATTTAATTTAACTGTAAAATATATTTATATATTATACAGTATATACATATATTCAATATTTTATTATTAACATTTTGTTTTAATAATTCATATTTTATGATTAATATGTTTTGCATAATTTTCCATAGATGTATTTTTATTCATTCAAACATTGCATACATTTATATATATTTATATTTAAATCTCTCTGCCATTATAATCAATAGCGAGTTACAGTTGCATAATATACTACTCAAAAAAATAAAGGGAACACATTGTGGGTTACATTGTGTGTTTAAGTGTTCCCTTTATTTTTTTGCATTTAAACCCATGACCTTGGAGTTGTTAGCGGTGTACTCTCAGTTTGAGCAACAGAACTGTTATTCATGCTAACTGCAAATCATACTAGATTAAATTTCCAAGCAGACTTGATGATCCATGCCTGAGTTCAGAAAACAAGTTTGACACTGACCAGATAAATGAATCAAACTGACTCGGTCCAACGCAGCTCTCATCGCAGAGACCTCGGGGAAATGAACTGATCTGAGCAAATATTATTACGACACATTAAGATTCAAATCAACTGCAGGAAGATAGAGGCCAGTTGTTAAGGGTGTTCCGAAACACAAACGCACATGTGCAGGGATGCAACAGGGACTGCGACAAAAGACTCACTCCTCCCGCTTCAGAACAAACGCACATACAGATGCAATGCGGTGTGAGCGGATTTCAATGTGAAGTTGAAAAAAAAAAACATTCATATTTGATCTGACAGATTTTCTACACTGACACTGCATGTGCGTGATGGGACAGTAATAGCTTATTAAGATCAATTTGGCTAACATTCTGAAAGTTTATAGTTATCATATATATGAAAACACATATTTGATGGGTTAGTGCCTTTGGACATTTATAGATTTTTTTTTCAAACCCAGAGAGAGAGAGAGAGAAAGAGAGAACTAACTTTAATTGACTTTACTGCCTTTGTGTTTGGGGTCCCAGACCCCCAATGCTCGGTGTTCAAATAATAAGAGTCATTTTGAAATTATACAATTAGTTTCCCTGCAGATTCTTTTAATATGTCCCTGGTCTAGTCATAGCACAGGAGCTGGATATCACGTTTTAATCTCTCCACTTCATAAATTAAGGCCCTGTTAAAAAGAATCAAAATTCTTGTGTCGACAAGATTTTAAAATGTATTTATTTATTCATATTTTATATTCTATTTTATACTGTTTTCTCCAGTTAAAAAGTCGTCTCATCTAAATCAGGAGAGAAATATGCAGAAATCAAACACCATTTACAAGCAAAAACAGTGGAAAGCAGTTCTAAACAAATGTCAGTGGACTTTGATGTGACAGCACAACACTGCAGCATATGGATCATGGACTTAAACTGGAAGCAAATATTTAAAGATACAAACTTCATGATGGATTTGTCTATAATCACACAGTTTTTCACTTCACAAGACTTTAATCGATGCACTGGTGTGTGGTGTGGATTATTGTGATGTTTCTATCAGCTGTTTGGATTTTTTTTGGTGAACTATACCTTTAAGTGTGATGCATCCTTGTGTGTATGTGAGTGAGATGCTGTTTCAAGAGTTGTGAAGCCAGCAGACAGACAGTAAGATATATCGCCACCATCATCATCAGTGTCACCTTTGATTCAGCAGCTCAATACAGCAGGACCTCAGTCTGCCCACAGCACTGTCTGAGATACGCTCACAGAATGAATACAAAGACATATACGTGAAGCTTGTGACTTGCTCCAGAGGCAACAATCTTATTGTTGTTGTTGTTGTTATATAAAGGTCATGTTAAAATGGTATTGGAAACTTTTTATCAGGACTTGATTTATTTCTTCTACTTTTCAAATGTCTTCCACATATTGGTTTTATTATCATTCCCAGACTTCTGATTTTAAGCTATGTACTTTCATCAGAACAAAATAGCATTTTTTGAAGCTATGATAATGCAATGTATATATACATTCATACACAGTGGGTATAGAAAAGACGGATATTTTTTGTTTCATTCAGCTGTATTTACTTCGTGCAACTTATAACATCCGAGTGAAAGATATAACACCAACATTTCAGAAAAAAATAAATAAATAAAAACAAATCACTGAGTTGGAAAAAATAATCACCCCTCCTAAAATGACTTGTAACCTCAATCAGGTGGAGCTAATCATAGTAAAAACATTAACATTGTGTATAATTTCCATTATGACTGTAATTATGCAAAACAAAAACAAAAAAAGTAAATAACTAATATATAAAATTTTAATATATAACAATTATGATACACTCTTGTAAAAAAGCTACAAAACTGGCTTTAAATGTTAATGTTAAAAAGGCACTAACATATGCAGTCTGCTGTATATATCAATATACCGTGTTTCTGTGTATGTTTAAGATACTAAAGTGTACCATTTAGAACAAAACGATAGCTTAAGGTACCACCACCAGTGATGGCTTTGTACCTTTTTTTTAAATTCTCCTGTTATCTAAGTTATCTTGTAGATCATAAAAGTGACAAAGAATAACCATAAAGGTACATAAGACAAGATAACAACAACAACAACAAAATTATTTAATATGTTTTAAAACTGTCTGTACAGTGGGTGAAATGAATAAACTAGTGAGAGTGTGAAAGCGTGTTTTCAGAGTTTATCCTCTTTATAGTCCACAGGGCCCAAAATGCTCATAGTTGAAGAAACACCCATACATCAACTAGAAATTACAGTAGGCAAAGGTTTTTATGATTTGCATTTAAGATGCATATAGCGGAGGAAGATCCGCTGTGGGTTGTGAGGGTCGCCAGAGGTCACAAGCTGTTTCTCAGTGACTAATGACTCAAATTTCAGTCCGTTTCTTGCACAAAGCAACTGCATGAGTCATTTATACTGCATTTATGAAACTTTTATGGTGTGTCTTGGGTTGTTTTGGTCCTCAAAAGCTTGAGAACCTGCTTACTTACACTGTGTTTCTGAAAACGCTCACCAAAGTTGCATTTGTGTGTAAAAAAAATTGCT
The DNA here is from genome assembly GCF_963082965.1 of Carassius carassius. Taxonomy (NCBI): domain Eukaryota; kingdom Metazoa; phylum Chordata; class Actinopteri; order Cypriniformes; family Cyprinidae; genus Carassius; species Carassius carassius. The sequence continues at coordinate 3,204,694 of NC_081795.1, forward strand.
AAATTTTAAATACGCGTTTTATATGTAAATATATTTTAAAGTGTAATTTATTCCTGTGATCAAAGCTGAATTTTCAGCATCATTCCTCCAGTCTTCTGTGTCACATGATCCTCTGAAATCATTCTAATATACTGATTTGCTGCTCAAAAAACATTGCTTATTATTGACAATGTGGAAAACCGTTGTGCTGCTTAAAACTTTTGGAAATCATAATACACCATTCCAAAATAAAATAAAATAAAATAAAAGTTTAAGCTGGTTTCCCATTCTGACCAGCTAATGCCTGGTTCACACGGGACGATTTTAAAATTGTCGGCCGATTTTCCAAACCTGAGAGACCCCACACACGGCGATAAAAAATCACGGGTCTAACAGTGTTGGTCGTACAGTGTGTGGTGTGCAGCCACACGGCAAAATCAACACATCACACACGAACCGATTTGACTCCCGAGCATTCCCAGGTCAGACGGGAAATCTCGCAAAATCCCTCGAGATCTAACGTGACTTCAGAGTAAACAATCATGGCGGACGAAGAGGATGCAGTGGCCATAGTTTGTCCTTTGTTTGTAACCGAAAAAAAAAACATAAGAAAAAAAAGAAAAGGCGATTGTCAAAGAAGTGGAGACAAAGTCCTCCATCTCCGACGTCCACCAGACTTTCTGGTGCGCCATGCCGCCGGCTGTTTTGATTTTGTTTCCCGGTACTTCCTCGCCGCCTCGTCACCTCGCTTTCTGATTGGCTACACGCCACAGTCCACAGGCTGCGTGATCGTTTGTCCTCGGGGGACACCACACACGAGAAGAAATCGGGCAAAATAAATCCAACACGTTGGATATCCCCGATTTGAGATCGGAGCAGTCCCGACATCCTTCCGAGCAGAGGAGAGCAGTCTTAACACACCACACACGGCAGGAATATCTGATCAGATTATTTTACGATAATCGGAGCATCCTTAAGATTGTCGGAAGGTGTCAATCGGGGCTAAAATCGGCCTAATTATCCTGCCGTGTGAACCAGCCTTAAGACCAGCCAGTCCAGACAGAGAATTGATCAAATCCCCTCTAAAACCAGCTAAAGCCAGCCAACCAGCTTAGGGTAGTTTTATTTTTATTTTTTTGTTTCTGCAGGGATTTTCCTTCTGGTTTCTTTGATTAATAGAAAGTTCAAAAGAAAAGAAAATCTTTTGTTACATTATACATGTCTTTGTTGTCACTTTTGATCAATTTAATGCATTCTTGCTGATTAAAATGACCAATTTCTTTAAAAAAAAATTTACTTCTACCAAACGTTTGAGCAATACTGTACATAGGGAAAAAGTGGTCAGTTCTTCAACTTTTCTTTGTTGCTGTTCCACTCAGAAAATCGTATTTGAAGTTTGCAAAGACATGAGAGTGAGTACAAGATTACTTTTCAATTTTTGTCTGAACTATTTCTTTAAGAGTATATGTGAGAGTATGAAACCATCAGACTGAAAAGCTATTAAAGGAAGCCAGCAGACAGACATTACGATATATTGCCACAATCATCATCATCGTCACTTATGATTCAGCAGCTCAATACAGCAGGAACTCAAGCCTACACACTGCACAAGTACACACTCACACTCACATAATGAATACAGCATCTATCTAGCTACCTACAGTACATGAACCCTGTGTAACCATTTCGAAAAAGAGTGAAAAGACGTTTCCAGATGATCAATATGACATATTGTGCAGTTAATAATTGAGCACTGCAATGAAAGAGAGATGCTGTCAAACTCTCACCATTGCACCTTGCATTACATTAATTCAAACATTCCTGCAAATTGATTTTTTCAATAGAAGTGCGAGTAAGACTCTAATCGCATTTCTGTTCAAGAGCAACAGCGACTCAATCTAGCTATTTTGAATTAAAAAAAAAAAAAACAGAAAAGCTGTTCATGAATAAATCAAGGCAATCTGGTAATGTGTCACTTTGTAACTACTGCCCTTGTGTGTGTGTGCAGGGGCTGCTCAAACCAGTCCAACGTTGTCCTCCTTTTTAGTTATTTTCCTAAGCGGCGAACAGAAATGTGAGCTACGAAATGGAAAATGATCTATAACAGTGTTCGGAGTCGAGAAGTGGAGAAAGTGAGTTTCGAATTTTAAGTCACCTTTATGAAGAGGGGATTGAAGACACCTTCCCACAGTGCTCTGCTTCAGAAAAGAGCAGTTAAATGATCTATGACAGCGTTTGGGCTGGGAGAGAAATCTCTTTCATTTGCTTTTTTCCCCTCGGCTTCACATATGTTTGGCCAGAGTGTGGATTTCTAGCTGTTTGTTTGATTTGATTCGTTAGAGATGCAAACTAATCAGTTAGATGCTTGATGTCGTTTCACCATATGCCTCGTGTGTGTCTTTGTCAGCGGCCTGTCTGGATAAGAAATCTCCTGACCCATTTAAGCTCTATTAATGGCCGTGACTGTGTGGTTCTACAAATATCAGCATCTTTAAAGGGATTTTATATGATATTAGCACTGAGTTAGTTTCTAGTGCAAAAAATGTCATATTTTGGTTTCATGTGACCATTTTTTACCCTCTTACTGAACTTTGGATTCAAAACTAGTGGTTCTTGCTTTTCTTAAAGTGATTGTTTTGTGGGATAAAGTGACTTTTAGTTACAGTAGAGTTGTGCCTCTTTCCAAGGCTGCATTTGATTGCATGAGGTTAAAGGAACAGTTGAAAATTACAATCCTGTCTTCATTTTTTCATCCTCGTGTTATTTCAAACCTGTATGATTCCTGCAGAAAGTAAGCTCTACAGGTTTGGAGCAAGATAAATATAAAACAATCCATCCTTTTGGACTAATGCAATCAGTTTTGTTAACTAAAACTAGGATTATTAAAAATAGTTTCCTTTACTTGAAATGAAATGGAAATAAAACAAAATATAAATAAAACAAAATAAAATAAAAAACTTCCCTTGGCATCTAACTGAAATAAAAATTGAAGTTGAAGTACTACAATTACTAAAACTATTTTGAAAAAAGTACTTTCATTAAAATGCAAACTAAAAAATATAAAAAATAAGCTAATTCAAAAAATGTATAACAGTGTATAAATAATACTAAAATAAACATTGACAACATGAAGTAAAATTAAGTTTAAGTCGAAGTACTACAATTACTTAAACTGAATCAAAATAAATCAAAACTAATAAATGTTTAACATTAACAGTATTACAAAAACTAAACAAAATCACATAAAAATACTCAAATTTTAAATGAAAACAAAACAGAAAATATTAAAAATATTACAAATATGAATAAATACTATATTAGTATATAAATAATACTAAAATAAGCTGAAATACTACAATTGCTAAAAGTAAAACTGAAAAAATAAAATAAAGTAAAAATAACAAAAACTAATCAAAATTACAAAAGAGCAGAAAATTATAAAACAAAATGAAAATTACAAATATTAAAATAAAAGCCAATTCTAAATATTAATAAATACTAAATTAGTAGTATATAGTATTATGCATATCTACAAAGACACTAAACTGGTTTCAAAAATGTCATCATGAGTAATAAGCCTCACTCTGATTTAACACCAGCCTCAAAGCATGCTGGGTAACCGTTACCTCACTGTGACTGAGAGACTGACAGAATTGCTAAACCACAACTAGGCTGATCATTAATGGCTGCTTGTATGTTAATGTTCTCATACACTTGTGACAAGACACATGCAATTTTTCATTATATGACCCCTTTAAACATGCCCTTGTTAGGTGCATTTATTCAGCACAGTCTGGTCAGTTCATTGTAAAGTTTCATTTAAATCAGGATTTGATTGACTAGCATTCAATAATATTACTGAGAGGAGCTTTTTGATTCATTTGCCTAAATAGCTTCTTCTGTTCCAGAGATAGAAATTGATTTCAGTTTAGTCCAGGTCTTTTTCTTTATTTTTCATACTTTTAATCATTTTAAGTAGTTGCTTATTCAGGATGCCAGAGCTGTTTTCCCAATAAAAAGTTAATTATTAAGTGAAGGTTTAAAGCAGGGTCAAGCGTCAGATGAACACACTCAATACTTCAACAGTGTATGAGCTCAGCTCTGATTGCACAAGTCCTTTTATTGCTTTTCTCTGATGATATTTCTCACAGCTGACACTGCATTGCAGTTTTCAGACGAGGAAAGAGTGGATCCTCAAGTGAAGCTTTTGTCTGTGTCTAGCCTCTGAAAACCGCTTTTCATTCATCACTGAGTGATAAAGCCATCCTTCTTCTGAAGGACAAACCCCAAATCAATAGTTTATTTATTTCAATAGTTTATTTATATTTGTTATTGGCCTTCTTTAGCATAAATGATACCTTAAAGGAATTTGCTGAATAAATCAGTTGAATAATTAGGCAATAAGACTGTTTGAAATGACGTGACCTAAATATGGGCAGAATTTGGAGGTGTAACTGAATCATTTTTATAAAGTACAAGGTAGAAACAACCAACCAGTTTGTTAAGGGATAGTTCACCTCCAAGTAATCCACAAGGTGCATGTTTGTAAGAAACCAATCCATCATCAAAACATTTTTAACTTGCCCAAAAAAACGAGTCCTATATTCATAATGTTGCCTTATCCAGTGAAGTCTGAATCAGGAGAGAAATATGAACAGATCAAGCACAAGCAAAAGCAGTCCAAAACAGCTCTAAACAAATATGTGGGAGGATTTTTATTTGAGTGGACAACAGAGGATGTAGTTTTCCACTGGATGAAACGTTATTATGGATAATGGACTTATATTTCAGCCAGAAGCAAGAGTTTTAATAAAAAAATGTCTTACTGATTGATTTGTTTGTTACAAACATGCTTTTTTTTAACTTTACAGGATGCTAACAGATGGACTGAAGTCGTGTGGATTATCCTGATGTTTTTATTGGCTCTTTAGACTCTCATTCTGACGGCACCCATTCACTGCAGTGGATCCAATGGTGAGCAAGTGATTGAATGCTACATTTATTTAATCTGTTCCCATGAAGAAACAAACTTATCCATATCTTGGGTGAGAAAATGTCAATCTTTGGGCGAACTATTCCTTTAAGATGCCTCAGGTCTCGTGAAGCCTGACATGGAGTCAAGTTTATATCTGGACTGTTCAGTCCCAGTCTCACATTATAAATGTATGAAGTGTGGGATTGGTCAATGCTATGCTGCATTGTCCTGGTGACAGTTGTCATGCAACGTTCTCTCCATGGTGATAACTCAGAACCAACCTGTCCTCCAACCAATACGCTTGTATAGGTCATTTGTCCAAATCCCTGAAATACGACCCATCAGAGTGTATACTACAATTGCGCCCCTATCGGCAAAAGAGCGCCCCTATCGCTCTGTTTTGTACTCTTTTATTTGCCCTCTGGTTTGCGTTTTGTGTAGCTCAGTTAGTAGATTATTGCATTATACCTTGATATGTAATCATGCTATCATGGGTTCGATCCCAGGGAACGGATGTGCACGAAAATGTATATGCTCAATAAATCATAATTTAGCATGATTTCTGTGAGGGTTAGGTTTAGGGGTGGGGTTAGGTGTGGTCATTCGAACGAATAAGCCACCTAGTAAAATATGTAGGAAATACTGTGAGATCGGTGTAAAACGCCCACACATTGCATTTAAATAAACGTGCGTTTTGATTGGTAATGACGTTATACGTTAATTAATGACGACAGACGCAACGCGATACTGTCATTATTTTTACGCCCGCTAGAGGGCGCTTAACTTTAAAACGTAAATATAGGTCATAATAAATACTTGCACAAACGACCCATATGGTCGTTTTTTGTTGGAGGACAGGCTCCTCAGAACACCCACACGTCACAAAAAAAAAAAAAAAAAAAGATATGAACTATATATAACCCATAAATAAATAAAACCGTTTCTGCTTCTTGTTTTTGCCGGGCTGGAAATCGGATGTTTTGATTTTCCTGCAGTCATGCTTGAAAATTACATTTCAGCCAGACTTGTGTGTGTGTGTGTGTGTGTTTTTGTGGATGCACTTAATCACTGAGTAAATCGTGAAAAATATACAATAAAAAATGGTGGCGGGATTATCGATTTGTCTGAGCAATGGAAGACCTGCTTGAAAACACTAGTATAGCAGAAATCACACACTTTAGCATTAATAAATAGCTCAATGATTACACAACACGCAAGAAAATTGGATCATACGTTCAAATGTTTATGACTGTCACAGTTCGTGTTTATAAATGAGGAAATTATGAGACAGCGAAAGCGAGTGAGTTATAAAATGTGTTTATAATCTAAACTTTGTTTAATTTTTGTTTGTATTAGGAGAGCAGAAAAGCACAGCTCTCAGCAAACAATCGACATCATTTTTAAACCATTTATCCTTTTGATCTGCCTCCTTCTCCAGCTCTCTTTCATCCCAGATCACTAACTCTCCTTTGCTCCACCCGATCCCCCTCTCAGACCGTCATTCTTAATTAAAGCTGAATTAAAAACACACGCATCAGCAGAGGGAATGCATTAAGCACCATGTAGGCCAGAGGCGCTCGTAACGCTGCGTGCGAGCTGCAGGGGTGACATCAAATCAAACCCTCATCACTTCTTTTATACCAGCACTTTCATGACCAATATTTACTCATCACATATCAGCCCACAGAGGCAACATTGCTCTCAGATTTCACTCTGTGAAATTACATTTGAACATTTTTAATAGTACAAATATTTCATAATATTACTGCTTTGATCATATTTTCATCAAATAAATGTAACCTTTGAGAACATTAGATATGTCTTTCAAAAATCAACCCCAACTTTTGATCAGTAGAGTACATAAAGTATAATATTACATAATGTTTAGGCAAACTTATGATGGGATTTCTTAAACTTGAACTTCTTTAAACTCTCAAGATTCATCTTACAGCAAGTTATCATTTCTGATTACAGAAGTTTTATCATTAAATGGAACGTATTTTATGTAGCAATCTTAGATTATCTTCCTTTAATGGAAAAACATCTATTTGTCTGATAGAAGTCATGCCCTTTTCCAATTGATATTTTCTATGATTGTGTTCCAAAATAATTCTCATCAGAGGGCTATACGTCTCTTTTAATGAAAGATATTCCTAATTTGTTTATTGCTACATTTTGGGTCATGGATACTTAAACCTTCCATTAAAACTTGCGTTCGGTCTTCACAACATCTCCAAATGATAAGTGCTTTCTCATTGATTGAACAAGATCTTCAGATTATGCTTTCATCATGATAATGAATTCTTTATGAACAACAAGAACATAACGGTCATAAAGTTTTAAACCCATTTTCAGCGATGCCTCTGTATGAGATGCTGTAAGGTATTTTCATAAATATCATTGTGCAAATTCATATACTGTACTTTGGAACTGAAATGGCAAGTTATAATACAACAATTTGACATACGTCAATCATTCATGAACAATTTCATACTCTGAAATTGCCATCTGATATCATCATTTCACCACCACAATACCATGGTAAGAACATATTTTATAAAAGTCATAGCAAAACAGAAATGACATTTTTGTGGGGGCAGTGGAAACAACAACTTGTCATATGGCATTTTGGTGGAAACTATAGTTACCATGGTAAATATTTGGAAAGGGTACCTATCATGAGTTTTTAATGAGGCCGTTTTCTCAAACACACTGTGTTTCTGCAGCTCTTCTTTCTCTGAAGTTCAACATTGCTTTCTCTTCAACCAGAAAGGTTTCATGGCAGGTGTGAGTTTTGCGAGATGTTTTGTTTTGAAATGTAATTTTTTTAAGTAAATAGGATGCTGATCAGAGCAGACAAGACCGTGGGAGCTGCAGCAGTTGAGTTAAAGTAGTGTCAAATCAGCAAACACCACTGTCTACTGTTCAAACCAGCAGTGCGTGGGAACACTACACCGCTATCGTTTTAATCAGCAGAACTGTTTACTCTGCAAGCATGCATAGCTGTCATTCGTTTGAATTCTGCATGTTAAGGTATTGTTACGATCTCATATAATTTTAGTAACAGCATAGCTTTCGAACAGAGCTGATTGCCGTTGCATCTCTGAGCAATGCACAGTAGTGAAGTTTCACTCCTTAATGAATCGGCGTACTGTAACCAGTTGAATGATTCAATGACTCGTTCATAAACCAGCATAAATCAGAGTTTTGGAAAAGAGATAGGTTGAAGCCTTTCATATGCTGCCAACTTCTTTATATTGTATGCTAACTTTTTCATTCACAAACAAAAACTTCCCTTCTTGGATTCAGCTCTCTTTTTTCATCCCTCAGCTTTATACACAATAAAAAATACAAATGCTAGATTTTTGTGGCTTTGTGGGAATTAATAAAAAATATGTTTGGTATTTTTTCCCCTTTTAACTGATATTTTAGACATGATTGTCATCTCCCTGTTCATGTATGTAATTTTGTGTTCTGCTATTAAAAAATAAAATAAAACGGTCGAACAAATCATATAATTAATCACTCATGAAGACAGTGTTTAGCACTGAATGATTCATAGTTTTTGAACGATTCAGTTCAATTGTTTAATGACTCACCAGTAAAGACAGACATGCTCCAGAATGAAGCATTTCTGAATGAATCGTTTGAATGAATGATTCGGTGACTCGCTCATAAAGATGGTCAATTGTGTTGTTCTTGCACTTGAACAACTTGATTCAAGTGACCTTTTTCATTAAAAAAAAAACTCTTCACACCTCGTAAAACTATGTAACCTGCATAAACTGCATTTAACACTGTGAGGTTTTTGATTCGGCCTTTTGTTTCCATTTTCTAATATTATATGTTACACTAAATTGGATTTAAAAAGCTAAATAATAGAGCAATGCAAATTTTTTTAATGATAGCTAGATGATAAATGATAACTTGATATAATATAAATGATAACACATCGAATGTTTCACATAATACCACTTAAACATTAAATAAATAAAATAGTGTGTACTATATTCTGTGCAGTAAGCATTATGTAAGTGTTAAACTCCATGTAGTCACTGGTTAACAGGCATCAGGCTGATGTCATGGTCAGGTTATTCTTAGTGGAGTAGGAATTTGTATGGGTCTGTGTTTTTTTTTAAGGTGGGGGTCTCTGAGATCCTAAAGCGATGGTGTAAAATATCTAATGACTTTACCAGGCCATCCACAGAGACAATCACACGTCTGTCTGTTCCTGAAGAGTGTGTCTGTGTGTGTGAGTGTGTGTGTTTTAACACATGTTCTGACAGTTTCATGTCACCAGACCATGAACGTCTGCACTGACCGATCCATCCTTGACATGTAGACAGCTATAAAAATGTGTGTGTGTCTGCGTGTGACTCTTGTAATCGAAGTGCAGCTGGAGAAGTAGTTTTCAGTCTTATGAGCTGGATTGGAAAGAGATTAATATTTAATAGATGGTTATTTTCCTCCCGCTGTGAAAAAGCAATACACCAATCAGCGTCAGTGCACTTCTATTAGACAACGACTCGACGCTTAGTCTCTGACTAATGAGAATGGGAAGGTTATTCACGTCCAGCTCCAGCAAACAAAACAGACTGATGGAAAAGAAAATGAGCGGGAAAGAGAGAGAAAAGCTGTAGAGAAAGGAAAAAAATGATGCTGATCATGCACAAAAGTTTCAGGATTCAGGGTTTTTCTCAGCTCACACTATCAAGGGCAGAGCAGGAAACAAATTTGGACCACGGTTCTGACCTAACTTTTCCTTTACTTCCTGGTCTTAAGAAGTGAGATATTTCTCACTGTAAATGTATCATTACAGCTGTTTCCATGACGACCATGTCATGGCCCTAGCAACGGGTCACCATCACAGGAGCACATAGTAATAGCAAATCCTCCCTTTACCCACTTACATCAAATTATATAGTTATATAGTTTGTATATAAGTAAATATAATTCATATGTAAATGATAGTAATGTGTTTTTTTGTGATTGATACATACTTTTTGCAACAAAAAAGATATCTATTTATTATATATTTTTTAAATTGTAACTATGGCAAAAATAATTTTACAATTAGATTTTAAAACCTACACATTAAATGTGTTTCTAAAAAAACAATCATATACATATTATAATGCATTTTTTAAAATAATGTAAAAAACAAGATATGTATTGGTTTTTAAAAACTATAAATACAGTAAATAATATTATATGTATATTATATATATTTATATAAAGCCAATACATATATACATACAAATAAAAAAATAACATATAAATTGTTATAGATATAGATAGATAGATAGATAGATAGATAGATAGATAGATAGATAGATAGATAGATAGATAGATAGATAGATAGATAGATAGATAGATAGATAGATAGATTTACCTGTATACATCCTATATATAACATGTATGTGTGTATCTGTCCTTGGTCATAGTGTGGGCCTCATTTGTGTGTGTGTGTGTGTGTGTGTGTGTGTGTGTGTGTGTGTGTGTGATAAAGGGTCAGTTTTTAAGCATATTTTGATATATGTAAGAGGCACTGATTTCTGTCTGTTAATTTCACACATGGATGAGCACTCAATACTAGAAGAAAATCCTCTCCTTCACCTTCCCCCTTCTCTTGCTCTCTTTTTGCTGACAAAGGTACAAGAAAGAGTGAATAAGAGAGGGAGAAAGAGCGAAAGAGAGAGAACAACAAAGACACAGAGCCAGAGGCATAAAAACGAGTGGGTCACTGACCAAATCCCTGCTCGGGATCTCGGTGCCTCAGCCCTCTTTTACTGCTTCTCATCTTCATACCCCAGAGCTCTGGGTTCTGTCAATGCTGCACACCTCAACCCCACAGCCTGAGGCGCATTACCCACAATCCCCTGCTCAGCCTCAGCCCTCCCCACCTCAACATCATAATGAGAAATCATATTAGCACGAGCTTCCCCTCAATAACAAAAGAGAAAGCTGGGGATGATTTAGAGTGTGCGTTAACTTACTAATTGTTTATCCTAGACAGCAAAATGAAAAGCAAACCGAGACTTAGTTAAAATATTTTCTAATTTAATGTCGCTACAATTCATCAGTTCAGATACTCCACAGAGAAATTGAGATATTTTATCACAAAGATAAGTTGCACCTTTGAAATTACTTTCCTTTTAGGCATGACAATATCCATATGATCCAATCAAACAAGGATATATTAAAAATCAATCTTGTTTTTATTCTGTTTCACTCACAGATGTCACATTTTATGTAAAATTGCTTGTGAATGTTAAAAAAAAGTTAGATGTAAAATGTCTTTGAACGAATCAAAATTCACACAAAAGATATATGCATGTTTATGTATATACGCACATATATACTCTATATAGTATGTAAGTTCTTAGAATATAATATTATATTTTATAAATTATTTCAAAGAACAAATACATGTTATATAAACATATCACATCATAAAAATATAAATTGCTTAAAAATATATAATTCTAAAATATGTAATTATAATTATATGTATTAGTTACAAATAATTATTGTGTATATTGCATTTTCCTTAAATGTAAAAATAATTTATTTCTGTTTTTACATCCACTTGAAAATTTCACAAAAAATAATAACATCATATCATAAAAAAATATTTTACCAAGATGTTTATTATATGAAGCGATTAAAAAAATATAATGTACTACTAATAATAATAATATAATTCTTAAATTAGTGAAATTATATATATATTTGTTTTAAAAAAGTATTGTGTGTATGGCTTTGTGTGTGTGTACTATATATGTATATAAAAATGATATTTCTTGTTTCATGGATTTAAATTTATAAATCAATTTATATATATATATAAAATTTATTTATAAATTTAAATCTATAAAACAAGAATTATAATTTTTTTATGGATTATTTATACAATTCAAATAGCCTCATAATAATTTCAACCACTACTCAAATAAAAAAAAACTAACTTGATTCTCTTTTTATTATCACTTGATAATTTGAGGAGAAAAATCTGAGGAAAACTTAACACATACATTTCACGTAACTGAGAACTCAGGATCTCCGGATCTATGAGAGAGATGAAGATCTGAGATGAAGAATATAAAACTAATAAGGGGTAATAAAATCAAATACATTTAATTATAGACCAGTTTCTGAAGCCTAGGCTGTCAAAGTCATGGTGACAGAGAGAGAGAGAGAGAGAGAGAGAGAGAGAGAGAGAGATCTCAGGAGATACAGCCTGTGAGAATGAAAGAGAAGGGGCAAAGAGGGAGAAAGAGGGAAGGAATATGAAATTGGAGCATGTCAGAGAAAAAAAAACAGACTCAGAGATATGAGGACGAGTGGGCGGGAAATAAAAAATAATGAGAATGAAAATGTAATTATCCATGAATAGGGGTTGCTTCGGTGTCCCATTTCTTTTTTAATCATTAGTGGCACGTGTTTTTTTTTGTAAGAATTATGAGATATATTATATATACTATTATCTAACATAAAAACCCCTATCAATTTCCAAAAGTCATGAAAAGAAAGTAGTTTTAAACACATCAAACATCTATAAAATGGTTTGTAGTTTGTGTGCAACCCAGTTCTGACTGATTTATACAAATTAATTAAATATATGAATAATTAATAATACAACTCATATTAAATATTTTTTTTAATTAAATCTTGATTAAATATTGATATTTAATTATAATTTTATTTATTATAAATAAAAAATATTATATTACATTTCATTATACATTATACACACACACACACACACACATATATATATATATATATATATATATATATATATATATATATATATATATATATATATATATATATATTATTATTTTTTTTTTTATTGAAAGATGCCTTTCTCCAAGGCTGCATTTACTTTATTGAAAATACAGTAAAAAAAACAATATTGCAAAATATTATTTTAATTTAAAATAACAATATTCGATTTTAATATATTGCAAAATGCAATGTATTCCCGTGATCCGCCTTTATTTTCAGCATCATTACTCCAGTCTTCAGTGTCACATGATCTTCAGAAATCATTATAATATGCTGAATTGCTGCTCAAGAAACATCTCTGATTATTATCAGTTTAAAAAAAAAAAGTTGGGTTGCTTGACGTGTTGCTTGACATTTTTGTGAAAATCGTGATTTATCTTTTTTCATGATTCAATATAGAAAATTCAAATGAGCAGCATTTACAGTACTTGAAATATAAATCTTTTGTAACAATATGACTATAACTTTCTAATTTAAGATTTTCTGCCCCATTTTGCAACCTATTTGTGGAAATAAAGAAATAAAAAAACAAAGGAAAGAGAGGAGAGCGCACATGTACACCAGAAAGAGCAGGAAATTGAAATGGACAGAGGCATTTTGGCAGATCAGATTCATCATTAGATCAATAATGGTGCTTCACCTACTCATATTCTCTCTCCTGCCTTCAGTCATATATAGGGCCTTCACTAGATCAGAAAGGCATCAGGTTCCTAACACATAAACAGCCTCTGAAATGGATGCCTAAGGCATGCTCAGCTCAGAATTCATTAGCACTGAGCTAGATAAGACATTAATGTGCATACTAAACATCCCTGCTCCATATATACGCCATTAGCAGCATGCATTAGGGGAAACTGTTGGATTTGCTCTGAGGATCTAGTTCCCCTCGGCCTGGAGGTTCAGACTCCTGTAATTACAGCACAGAAGAAACTCAGAGATGTTACACCACATATCTACAGAATACACTTTAACTCAAACGTCTCCTGAGAAAAAGACATCTTGTGGTATCTAATTATTTTTCTTAAGCTGTAGAGTTATTCCTCTGATCCAAGCCTGGCTGATTAAGCGTTTTCATCCGCATTTGATCCTTCAAACACAAGTTATTACAACAATACGGCTGAGATTAAATATTCATAAAGGAATAATCAATTCAGATGGAAGATTTCAAGCAGATATTTCCACAGTGGTCCCAGTAAATGAATTCTGCATTTATTATGGATCCACACTATTAAATTGCTCACTTATTTACTAAACAGTGGGAAACTGAAATATTATATTCATCCTAAAATTGTGTTTATTTCCAGGAGTACAAAACAAAAAATTAAGTCTTAGTGGGGTTTCAGACTTGTGAACCCACACACACATTATATTTGTGTGTGTGTGTGTGTGTGTGTGTGTGTGTGTATGTGTGTGTTTCACAAATGTAAAAAATAATAAATGCAGAATATCATATATAAAGATATTCAGATTTATATATTTGTATATACATACATAATAAGAAAACATACTGAATATAATATAAATAAATAAAAACTAGAAAGGCAACACAACCGCTCCATAGCCTGCCTTTGGAGGGATTTTAGAGGGAATTCAGCATTATATTTGGACCGTGAAAATATGACTGAAACCAGAACTGTTACAGTATTGAGGGGGAATGTATATAAATGCTAATTTTGCTCTGATTTGGTAAAGCAATTCTTCACAGTACATTTGGGAAGTAGGTAATCCTCGTCCAGTAAAGCTTATTTAATCTCGCCATAAAAAGACCTTCTAATAATTGCCTGTAATTTTTTTCGGTGATGTGAAACACACAGTGAATGTTTGTGTGCATTGAGTGTGTGTGGCAGCTTTTTGCTTAAGCTTTCAGAAAACAGAATTCCTCCACAATACTAATAAATCCTGAAATAATCAACATTATATGGGAAACGGCTTAATAAAGCGTCATTCTGTTAACTAATACCTAAAATAAAATGGCAAAATATAAGAGGCAGGGTTAGCGGTGAGAGAATAAAGGAATGCTCACAGTGATATGCAAGCAAACATGAGCATGATATGAATGTGAAATGAAGAGAGCAGGTGAAGGCGGCTGGACGAGGTGATGGTGTGTATGTGTTATATCTGCTGTGATTTGCCATCTGGGCATTTGATTAGAAATGAATGATTATTTCAAGTGGCACACCAAAAATCCTTAGTGAGGCTGTCACCAGAGAGAGACAGATGTGTAACTGTGCTGAAAGAGCAAAGCAAATCTCTCTGAAATTGAACCGAATGCAGCTTTTGAGTCAAACTATAACCATCTGGCTTTTCCACCTTCTGCAGCCAGTGCATTGATTAAAATAAAGCAATGTGAAGTGGAATAGTAGTATACTGTGCAACAGTCTGTACATCAGGGGTGTTTAGTTCATATAAGCTGTGAATGCTGCACACAGAAGCCATTGGATGAGCTCAGGGATTTGGTGAAATATAAGCATTGCATTCCTTCATCATCAGTGTAAAATAAAGCTTTGCCAAATGACAGTAATTTACTGCAAATCTGTGCCAGTTATGGAGGGATTCGGGTCGAGCAGATCCACTTTGCTGCCTGCGCTCTACTGCTGAGACTCTCCATTACTTTTTAGTTTGTTGGCATGCAGGTGAATAATGCACAATAAATCTGTCTGCGAGTGTTGCATTAAATGCATGCAAAACAAAATGCATTACATGACAATAAACATTTCAAATAATATGCACTCTCACATGACCTCAGCACTTTGCACGTTAATGCAAAAAGAGGTCTCCAGTTATCATGTTAAGAGAAAACTTTTAATTGTAATTGTTGCAAAAAAAAAAAAAACAAAAAAAAATTATCCCAGTTTTGCATAAATTGTCAAAAAATTTAATTGCTTGGGGATTTTATGGCCATTTTGTGTTAAATTTCAACATTTGCTAATTGCATGCATTTTTTTCATAGCCACTTTGTATAAAATGTCAAATTTGTTTAATTGCATGGAATTTTTAAGTCAATTTTTTTTACATTTCAACTTTTTCAGTGCATGCCATTTTTTCACAATGCTATTTTGCATACAATTTCAACCTTTTTAATTAAATGTAAAGAAAAGGTATGTAACATTTAATTAAACTTGACATTTTGAAGTTGAATAACTTAAATAATATTTTCTTGTAAAACGTATTTGCTATAGTTAGAAGTCTTTACCAACAAAAAAAAGAATGTACATTTTAAAATGTAAAAAATATATACAATAAACGTACACAATATGGAACTAAACATTTCAAACAAATGGTTATTTGGCTTTTTTTAATATCACTTATAGTCTCAACTCTTTACATTAAAATCAAATAGCGAATCAAGAACGGAATGATTTTGGTTTGTTAGTCACACTGGAAATGGAAGGTCAAATTGATCCCATTGCATTATGGGATTGTTACATGCATTTTGTTGAAAACACATGTCATGCACAATATATATATATTGCACACTTAAGAAATAGTAAGCCAAGTAGTGTGTGATTCCAAATATATTCCAACACATAATCCAACAGCTGTGCACATGCAGGAATTCACAAGTACACATATTAACCCAAACAGCATAGTAACCCAGCAGACCTGCACAAACGCCTCACACCTCATATTACGCAAACCATCCATAGTATGACAGCATACCATTCCTAGTAAACTCATCCAGTCATAAGTCAGCCTTCACATGCTGAAATATATATTCTCCCTGACAAGCCATACAACATCAATAATGAGTCATCACAGTAAGACTTGTGGACAAAGAGACAGAATGAATAAAGAAACGGGACAGAAACTAGAGACCCCTCTCTCTCTCTCTCTCTCTGCACCAGACAGATGATGTAATGCATTGTAAGTCCTCGGGATCTTGTATGACCAAACTCAAGGCAAGAGCACGTCTCTAATGTTTGTTTTATTCAGAACTTGCATTGCTTTAATATTCTCTCCATGTACCTGCACTCTAACTTTGTGTAAAAAGGTTGTCAAAGATGTGAGACAACCGTGTTACAACGGCGGCTGGCTAAGTGAGTATTTTTGCAAGTAGGCTATATTTACAAAAAACATGGATTTACGGACATGTTACTGAGGTAACACCTTGTGTTTGGCAGGGTAAAACCATGGTATTCTTTGGAGTAAATTGCTTCGCAAATAATACTATACTCATAACTCATTTATGGCATTTACTCTAAAAGAGGTTTGGAAATAGCATTTCACAGAGAATATAAATATTTTGACTAGTTCCTTTTAGTTCCTATTTCTGGACTATACAAAAGTTATGGGTGAGTATTTTCTTTTTTAATGGAAAGAAATGAATGATTTTATTAGCAAGGATGCATTAAATTGATCAAAACTGACAGTTAAAACATTTATAAGAAAATCAGTATATTAGAATGATTTCTGAAGGATCAGGTGACTCTGAAGACTGGAGAAATGATGCTGAAAATACAGCTTTGCATCACAGGAATGAGTTACATTACATTACATTACAAATTACATATCCAAATAGAAAAAAGTTATTATAATTTGTAATAATTTGTCATAATATTACAGTTTTTACTGTATTTTTTATCAAATAAATGCAGCCTTGGTGATCCCAAACTTTTGAAAAGTGGTGTGTGATTATTAAACTTAAAATGAAACTTTTAAGCAAAGTTAAGCAATGATACCAAATGTAGATCAAAATGTCAATTCTTGCATCACTGTCCAGCTACAAACGACACCCTCTGTAGGAAATCATTTCATAAACTGCAACAGGACGATAAAGCTGACTTTTCGATCATGTTTTCTTCATTTGGCTCCTGATAAGAGACATGTTCTTAGGTCAGCGTGTACATGGTGTTTGATGGCAGAGATAAGTGGAGGATTATTGCAGCACAAAACAGGTAAATGGCACTGGTGACTGACGACTCGTCAATACTATCGACCAGCTGATCCTGCCTCACCATCAGAGACTCTTGAAGCCATTAGTGTCAACCGATAACACTGCGCCTATGTGTATGAGAAAGCTCAGATGGCACCGAGACTCTGATCATGTGTTTAGTGCCCTGTGATTTTTGTTTATTTTTCACAAATTCTGCTTTCCATTTAGATTTTTCTGGATTGTTTAAATTGGGTTTCAGTTGAATTTTAATAATGATTATAACAATTTGAATTCTATAAATTGATCATGCCTGTATAAAGAGGAGCTGGGGATGGAGGCGGGTAAGTGCATGTCTGTGAGACAGACTAAGGCAAGTCTGAGTCTATTAAACTATTGTACATTGACGGGTTGTCATGAAGGCCTTTGAGTTTCTGTGTGTATATAATATGACGATAGTTTTTTATTAAATGAAATGGTGGAATGCTGGTAAAGCAGCTCTGAAGATGAAGTTCATGTGTTTATTTCCTTAATATTTACAAACAATAGTCTATATCTCGGTTCGATTAAGTGTACAGCCCTACTTTTGATTTATTCATCCACATTTTACCAAATTCCGTGACATTCCGCCTTATACTATAAATATCATTGTCACGATTCCATGATTCCGTTCGCATTTTTTTCACATTGCAGAAATCATATGACCCTATATGTGTCTTCATGCATAAATCATGTTGAAAGTGCCAAACTGAGTTATCCAGTGAGTTAGTTGGAGTTCCTGAAGCTGGAGAGTGTAAAACAGTGTTTCAGTGCATTTAGTGTCCATTATGAACTGGTTACAGCCAAGTATATATATGTCTAAAACATCACACATAACAGTGGCATGCTATTCGTTGCTGATAAATTGCTTTGACCTTCTGAATACTGGAGCTATGTTCCCGAATTTGCTGATGAATGGCATGATGACATGTGTGTGTGTCTGACGGATGATAGCACTTTACATCTCCACATCATTTTCTACTTCGCCCTCATTTCGGCGGTTCTACATTCCCTGCAGAGCGAGCGTCAGAGAGAGAGAGAGAGCAAAAGGAAAGGGGAAAGCGGAAGGAAAAGTGAACAAGATTAGCACTGATCCGTGAAGTTTTTGCAGAGGTGGATGTTGGAGGTGTGCTGTTTTCACCTCAACCTAACAAGCGACTTAAAAATGGCCTATTTATGCTAATAATTCAAAACAACAAACTTCTAGTCGAGAAGGCATCCACAACTGTCACCAGCGACGGGACGATGTGAGGGAGGGTGAGAGAGTTTAATGAGTGAAGTGCAGACGGCTGACACTTTCCTAATGACTCGGAGCTAAAATAAAACTGCACGATAGCATACGTGCACAGTATTGAACAATGTTTGGTGTTAAATTAAATGCGAATTCTCTCTCTTTTTTTTTTTTGCTTTAAAGCGAAAGACAGTGTATGTGCACCATCAAAACAAGTATCATGATATAATCAAGGTACATTTTGATCCGTACATGCCATGTTTGATGAAAATTAGGCTATGATGGATAGACAAAAATCCAGAAAATCCAGGTTTTCCATTCTAATGAAAGTAAAAATCTGTGCAATGGCCCGGTTTACACCTGATATTAAGATAAACTTTTGTTGATCCGATCCGAAGTGGACAATATTAAATACACTTTGACCACTTCCAGAGGTCGTTGAAAATACATTCAACCATGTAGATGCCGTGCATGTTTAAGCATGTAAGTTAGTGTGTAAGCATGTGTGTGAATGTCTGAGATGTAGGCAGTATGGTATGTAGGTCTGTGCGAGATGGAGAGTAAATCATTAGTCTTCTAGCATTAGCTGGATGGACAGAGCTAACGCAGGACTCCCAATCAGAGCTCGGGGGCCTGAGGGCACTTCAGCCCTCAATGCCAGAGAAACGCTCATATCAACACTCTCCAGGATTATTCAGGCTGGTGTATCAGCAAATCTCTTACAGCTGATTATGTCTGGAGTACTGAACCACACTCTGACAACTAACTGTACTGGCGTCGATGCTTACTGCTTAAGCTATGCGATTTTAGAAAAATAGCAATGAAAAAGCAGATTTTTCTGAAGAAAATGTGAGTGGTGAATCCATTAACCATCAATTAACATCTTGAGAAGTGAAAAGCTGCATGTTTGTACAAAACAAATCCATTTTTACCTTCTGCTTCAATAAGATTCCTCTATCCATAATATTGCTTTCTTCAGTGAACAAGTGATCTTGAGAGAAATATGCACAATCAAGAACTTCTTACAAGCAAAAACAGTCCAATATTCTGTACTAGCATTAATGTATACTGCTCAAGCTATTCATTTTGGAAAAATATGAGTGGTGTAAAACCTTTCGCCATGAAGCTACCCTTGTAAAAAAGAAAGCACACTTAAAAAAAAAAGGAATATTAAGTACTTATGTGCAAACAGAATGTAATTTATTCACACAATTAATTGCATTTTAAATGAGAATGTATTGTAAACTAAATTTATATTAAACAAAATTAGTTCAAATTAGTTACAGTAAGTAGGAGTTGCGTAAATCTTTATATATAATTTCACAATTACTTTTATTGTCTTTTAAATATAGTTAAAGTGTACTGTTGAATATACAGACAAACGTTTCTGGTAAATTTAATTTAATTTCTAATGAAACTTGTATGTTATATATATAAATATTCTTTTAATGCAAATTTGCAATGGTGAAGATGCACTACTGTAGTGTACTATGATCTACTGTAGTATACAAGTAAAATATATTAACTTTAAAATGGAATATTGAATATACCACACAATTCAAATCAAGTACTTTACATGTGCTTTAGTATTTTAGTCAATGCATGGAAGTACTGTAAGTGTACTTCTTTAAAGTGCGATAAAAGATGATAAAAACACTGAAGTACACCTTAAGTGCAAATTCAACACTATTAAGCACACTTTTTCACAAAGTAAATGGTACAACTTACCTCAACAAACGTTTAAATGCGTATGGTTATGGGTTTGTTCAAATTACAAACCCTAAATATGAACAATAGTATAATTCTTGCCTTAGCAAACCACCAACATCAGAAAATTAGTTGGCATTAAATTATAATCTGCGTTCAAATAAATGTCATCTACCACCAATCTCCAATCATTCACTGATTAATTTAGCTAAAAAAAAAAAAAAAAAAAAAAAAACCAAAACAATTTTAGCATGAAAATTAGTTTTCAGAAATTAATTAGCTAATTCTTTTTTTTTAGCATGATTTGAGCTAAGAAACTACATTTATGACACCATTGTTGTCAGATTTTATTGCTGATGCGAAACTTATTCATGAAACATAATCTTGTCAAATACGTTTAGAGATTTCAAGTAAACAGGAGCATATTGCTGAGATAGAAAACAAGTTGGTCACAGAGTAAAATGAATTGCTACAGAAGAACCGGCATTAGCATGAAAATGATCTGATTCGATGGAGCTCATGATAAATACTGAATTAAACGAGAGAAACCTTTATACGAATGTGCTGTTGGTTAATGCAAACTTCAAACAGAGGTTAGCTTGAGCCATCGAGACAGCAGAACTGAAGTTAGCATTAGCGACAGTGCTGAGGAAGTTAATCACTTTTTCTAATAGCAGATGCTAATCACATGTGCTGATCATGAGGCCCTGGGCTCATTGTTAGGACTGCTCTCTCTGCCTCTGTCTCTTTAATTAGCCCACAGTGCTGACTGCTGAATTTACCTGACCTACTCCAGTCACTCTCTATTACAGGCTCGGTCCTCAACAAAAACTTATGCACACAATCTCTCTCTCTCTGTTGAACGTTCGCACACAGATTGCAGTGTTTGTGTGAGGAAAAACACTCCTGTCATTTCGCGTTCCAGTCTGAAAATAGCTGATGGAGAGAGGCACTAATTAGCACGACTGACACAGGAAGGGAGAAATAATGAAAGCCCTGAGTCTGTAAGAAAAAAAAGACACTTTGTGCTTTGACCCTTGCGTTTCTTTTTACAGCTTTTCTCTGGAGTGCACATGGTAAAATTACAGTCTACATATTTATTGACCTTTTCATAGACCAAATTAAGTCTATGAATTCTCGGTCGATCTGTAATCTGTAAATCAGTCTTTTCTGGTTAAAGCTACACATTACACTAAGTACTGTAGTTGAACTACAGTGCAATTATTTATATCACATCATACATATTACACAAATATTAACATGGTTATTCAAGGTACTTACAAGATATTCTTTAATATTTCATGATGCGTGCACAAAAAACATGGTATTACCATGGTAAATTCTTAAAAATGCCATAAAAATGTATTTTTTTGTTTTTTAAACCTAGTGAACAGTTAGGAACACCAAAATGTAGATGAATATGTTATTTCATTGAAACAGATTTGGAAAAAATTAACATTACATCACTTGCTCATCAATGGATCCTCTGTAGTGAATGGGTGCCATCAGAATGAGAGTCTAGTGAAGTGAAAGCTGCATCTTTACATTAAACAAATCCATCATTAATGCATTTTACCTTTAAACCATCACTTCTAGCCCATAATCAAGCCCATAAACCATAACAACACTTCCTCTAGTCTAGTGAAAGAATCCAGCCCCTGTTGTCCTCTAACATCCACCTGTTTTGTACCTTTTTCGCGTGTGTGAACAGTGCTTAATTTTTTTTTTTTACTTTTTCACTGGAGAAAGCAATATTACGGACTTGTATTTTAGCCAAAAAACAGTGCTTTGGAGTTGAAAACATCTTAATGGTGGATTTCTTTCTTACAAACATGCAGCTTTTTGATGTCAAGATGTCAATTGATGAACTGGAGTGGTGTGGTGTGGTGTGGATTGTTTGGGGATTATTGTGATGGTTTTATCAGCTGTTTGGACCCTCATTCTGACGGCACCCATTCACTGCAGAAGATCCACTGGAAAATGTTTAGCAAATCTTCATTTGTGGGTGAACCTTTCCTTTAAATACTCAAGAAAAGTTAGATTTCTTTACTTTTAGCTGATTACTTCCTTTACTTCAACTTTCACTTTAAGTTTGCTTTGCAAAAATAAGGCAATCGGTTTCCAAACCTTCAAGTAAACTTTTTACAGTGTACATCACATTAATCAACCAATCAACCAACCAACTAACTAATCAATCATTTAAGGAGAGATGCCAAATTTATATGTAATCAATTCTGATTTAATTTCAAACTTGAATGGGCATTGTAACTGCTTTTCTTAAACTGATAATCTCTAAATTAATACAACTGTTTTTTTTTTTTCAAAATTGCCATGTTAGTTAGCAATATCCTGCAGTTTGTCTCAGCCAGTGTTTTATTGTTTGTTTTGATTATTTGTATTATTTTATTTTTATCATTTCTCTAGTCAACTATGAACATGCCTTATCCTTCAAAATCATTGCGATGCATGGCCTCTCGAAGCTCATTTCTTTAATTAAATGTCAACAGGATCACATTATTTTTCTGCCTTAGTGATTTTAAAACAGAACAAGTAGCATTGTGCTGTTCATTTGTAAGCACCATGAATTCATAACGTCAGAGAAACATTGCAGAATGTGGTGTAAATTGTTGATGCACCGGCCCAAGGCTAGTTTTTAGGTGTAATATCCTATGGAAAGGGGAGAAGTGGGATTTATAAAATTTATATGAACCTGTGTTTTGTATAATTTATTTATTATCCAGTGGGAAATACACTCTCACACACATACAGCACACGGTGGTGAATTGCAAAACCCTTGTCTTATTCACTAACCACCCACAATGCATTTGAAATAGCATTGCACTGTATCTAAATCATCATTATCAATCATTTCAGCATAAACACACCTCCTTTATATGTACGTTAGGTTCATTATAGATCACACCTTGTTTGCAAAACTCCTGCTGCAATTAACGTTGTGCCATTACCGCCCACGGAAAACAGAATTGTGTACGTTTTCAATTGCTGATTGCAGGAGTAATTCATCAAATGCAGAGAGCAGCATGTAGACAAGCACATATGTACAACGCAGGCAGCATGTGCAACTAAACGCCGTTACCATGGATGTGATTCTTTCTTACTTCATCTGAACAGCTAATTTATCAATCAATCTATCAGTCAAGCAAAGTAAGTGCATTTATTTTGACTGGCTTGTTCAAAGTGTGAGTGCTGGAGAGCATTAAAAAAAGCATAGCCTAAAGCGCATGACATGTGGTTGCTCTTGGTTACCAATGAATTTGAAACCACTAGTGAAAACTCAACTAAAATCAGTTTTAATCTGATTTGATCAATGAGACCCAGGCCCTTATGTGGCATTACGCCTGAAGTTTTATTGTACCCCACATTAGTCTCTAGAGGTTAAAATCTCTATTTCAAGAGAGCCCTGGTCTAACTGGAAACATAAAATACTACAAGAACACATAAGCAGGGGACAGTATGAAAAGGAACTTCCCATAATTTGTTTAAAATGTTTTTGAGTCCTGACTCCATTTAAAGATAATGGAGTTCATAATTTCTACAAATGTGGTTCCTTTCAAGAAATATTTCATCCCCCCAAAAAATGAAAATGTACTCATCCTCAGGCCACCAAAACATTAGATGAGTTTGTTTCTAAATATAGCATTACATCTTTGCTTACCGATGGATCTTCTGCTGTGAATGGGTGCCGTCAGAATGAGAGTCCAAACATCTAGGAATTTCATGAGGAAACTATTTCAGACCAGAGCACAATTTCATACTTTTCTTTAGATTTGAGCAGTGTTATTTTAGCACCAATGAGATACTACTATAGTTTTTATCTTTGTTAGACTTTATCTTTGTATTTTCCCTGTTTTTTGTCATTTTTAATGTCTATAGTTTTTATTTATTTAAATTTAAGTTTAAAATTGTTGTATAAGTACATCAAGTTAAACTAAATTAAAATGAAAAAGGCTGCCTTGGCTAGCTAACATAATAGCAATTTTATTTTATTTCATTTAAAGACAAGAAAATGTTTTTTTTTTATGTTTTTTATTTCATTTTATTTTATTTTATTTTATGTTTTTACCTTTAAATAATAACCCTGTATTTGAGTCTCCTTTGAAAGTTCTGAGCAAAAGTCTCCAATCATTCTCATTGCTGTTTAGAAGAAACAATAAAGGAACTGAGATCTCATTTGCGATTTTTCTTTCCTGCGGGCAGGTCATCCATCTCCGGCTGAATCATTATAAGAATTGATGCTTAGTCTTTGTTGTGTCTCTCTATATGCAGATACACATCAGTCCATAGAGGGACAGCAAATGCAGATGGCTCCCAGGCGGATCAGAAGAGTCATTGATGGGAATAAAAGAGAAGCAGATGACCCAGTTCAGTGAAGAGAAGTGCACACTCTTGTCTTTAACTCTTACGCCCTACAGACACGGATGAAGACTGAACTGGGCCGCCCCAGCACTTTGTGAAGGCCTGTCCTGCAACCTGAACCAGCTTTCTGTGTCACCACTCCACTTTTCTGAAGAAGATGCCTGCATATCCTCTTCCAGTCAAACAGCTGAACAGAAGAAGAGCTGCTGCACTCATGCCACCCCCTCATTTATTTGTATGCATAAAGACATTTCCCTTCAGTTCTCTGAGCTGTACATGTGGCAGAATTAACTTTGACTTTGATATATAAATAATTATTTGAATTTAAATTTATATCATTTAAAATGTATAACATTTATATAATATACATAATATACATAAGTACAGAGAGAGACTAAAAATAAGTATAAACATTTAATATATATATATATATATATATATATATATATAGAGAGAGAGAGAGAGAGAGAGAGAGAGAGAGCGAGAGAGAGAGAGTTTATTTTAAAATAAATAAATACATTTAATTAAATTTAAATAACACTTATTTAAAAATATATTTAAATTTTTAATTTTTAATTTTAGCTAAATAAATAAATAAATGTTGGTAAAAAAAAAAAAAAAACTTGCTAGACAAGACTATAAAATTAAAAACTCTGAACATGGCATGCATTACGTGGATTTAGAGTAAATGTAAAATCAAAACTGAACCTATTTATTTCATGAATACACATTCCTGATCCCATGGCTTTAAAAGAAGAGCATGGTACTATCAATCCAAGGTTATGCATTTAATTCCCCAAGAGACAAAAAGTTAACTGACAATATGTACTCCTTGAAAATAACAGAAGGTATAAATGAATCTGCATGACTTATTAGTTTATGTTATTTCCAAACTAAAGAAGCTGAATTCTCACTGAGAATACATCACATTATGAAAATAAAATGTTGACTTAAATTAAACGTTATAAGAGTCACCCAAAGGCCAATGAACAAAACATTCAACTTAAAATAGCAAAGCAGCATGAAGGCTTGAACTGAGCAAAAAAAAAAAAAAAAACTGATACTGTATGTCTTTAAAACGTATAAAAATAAGTTTTCAGCACGATAGACATCATAATCAAAACTATACAGTTTTGGCAGAGAATCTTAGGTATGATCTTTAAAAGCACAGCCCTATACTGGAAAAGGGGGCGGGGAGCAGCAGCTCATTTGCATTTAAAGATACAGGCACGAAAACAGTGTGTTTTTGCTTCCACTCAAAATTTACATTTTCAAACTGGTATAGTAAATCATCTGTTTGGTATTTGGAGCTTAACATTCACAGACACATTCTAGGGACACCTGAGACTTATATTACATCTAGCAAAAAAAAGGCATAATAAGTCCCCTTTAAAATACATTTGCAATTACAATAATTGCACAACAGTCTCATACAATTCAATAATTTGCGTGTTATTTTTAGTCAGTGCTTTGCAATTTT
The DNA here is from genome assembly GCF_963082965.1 of Carassius carassius. Lineage (NCBI taxonomy): Eukaryota > Metazoa > Chordata > Actinopteri > Cypriniformes > Cyprinidae > Carassius > Carassius carassius. The sequence goes on from NC_081795.1 coordinate 3,231,143, forward strand.
ATGTTAAACATCAAATGGAAAAAAGATACATAGACAAACAACTGAAAACCTACAAAAAATAACAAAACACATCAAAATAACTAAAAAAAAAACAAAAATAAAATAATATTTTAAGTACAAAATATCAATAAAAACTCTAATAGTATCTTGATGACTCTCTAACTCATCCATAACATTTAAAGATTATACAATATCAAACCATACTGTTGAACTCACAGAGACACTCAGAGTCCAAACTCAGGCTAAAGTGTTCGTTGTTCACGTTACGTGGAGTGTTTAACAATTAATTAATTGTAGGTTGTGGTTGTCACAGCACATAATGAGTGGCTAGTCTCAGTTAAACACAGCTGGCAGCTTTAGAGTGAGCGTTAAATCCGATTGGCCAAGGCTCGGCACTTTAGCTGATCTAAGGTCAGCTTTAAAAGGCTGATGACTTTACAGACTATTTGTCTTGATCTCACTGGCTCTGGCTTTCACACACACACAAATTAAATACAGCTAGTCTGAAAATGGCTGAAGGCACTGTAATTGCTTGGTGTTTGTCTCATTGCAAAGGTCACAGGTGAAATGCACATTAAAGGAATATTATGCTTTAATGTCGACTTCTGCACTTCTATATGTAACCTTTAATATGTTAATATATTGAGTGGTACTCACTAAGTAAACATTGCTGTCTATTGTTTATATACTTAAAAAAAAATTTTATATTTTATTACAAATGTATAAAATATTAAAAAGTAAATAAGAATGTTAAGTATAAAATATTTAATATTTTATTTACATGTATTATATTTACATTTATGATATATATATATATATATATATATATGTATATATATATATACACACACACACACATATATATATATATGTATATATATGTATATATACATATATATATATATATATATACATATATATATATGTATATATATATATATATACATATATATATATATATATATATATAAAGCATATTTAAATAAAATATATAATATAATAATTTAATATTTAAATATTTAGTCATAATTTTATTCAATAATACTTTTACATTTACCATTTTTAATACAAGATTTTTAATTTAATTTCCCACAGACCAAACTGATAATTTCTTCAAAATCAGAATTAATGTGCATAATTACTTAAATTCGGCCTATGCAATACTTATTACGAAATACCTCATGCACATTTATGTCTAATAAAATGACTGTAGTCTTAAAATTTTCATTCGACTTCTTTAAATTCACATTCAAAGGAAAATTCTACTTCCTGCTCAACATATCACATCAAATTCAATTGAAATTCTGGAGCTGCAATTTAAAATGTAAAATGTAAAATGTATGTCTGAATGTTGCACAACTCTTAAACACACACACACACACACACACACACACACACACACACACAAACAAACAAACAAACACACACACACACACACAGTTTGAGTGTGACTCCAAACTGTTTTAAAGATTAATAGCGTACTGCAGTTAAGTGGACATGCACTGAATGAAAGAACTGATGTAGTGAGTGTGATATGCAAACTGTGCATGGATGGGACAGAACTCTGATGTACTTCATGGCATTCCTGCATGTTTGACATTTCCATATCCATCTATATCCATATCTATTGTATGCATCAGTATGTGTGTTTATATAGGCCCATCATGCTGCCATAATGTTTGTGAGAATGTGTGTGTGTGTGCATATGGAATGTCCCGTGACTTTTGAGTTTCCATGGCAACCACAAGGGATTAAAGATGTGATAACACTTGTCATTTAAGGAAAGTACATCCTGCTGTGGGGTGAGGTAAAGAAAAAAAAAACTGGAAACATATACTAAAAACACTCTAAGAAAGACACTAAAAGCATATACAAAAAAGACACTTTCTACAAATATGGTGCCCCTTGACCTTTCTTTAACAACACGAAAGCATGAAAAAAAGCTGTGTATAAACAGAAGCTAATTTTTAAATAGTCTTATTTTTATATCATTGCAGATATTGTTATAGATTTATTATTATATTTTGAATCAGTTTTTATTTTTATACTTTCAAATTCATTTTAATTTTAGTTGATTTTGTTTTTTGCATTTTTCTCTACTGTATATAGTTTTTTCGGAATATTTATCATTTAAGTTATTTTAATACATTAAGTTGCTACTAAATGAAATATTAAATAATTGTAAATTTTATTTCAGTTGATGTTTATTTTATTTAAAATAAGGAAAATGTTGTCTGTCTGATTTTAAATTGTGATCAAATTGATTTTACATGTAAATAAAATAGATTTTACATTTTATTTTAATACTTTTATTCTTAGAATTGAAAAACCTTATTTGTTTAATGGTATAATAGTAAAAAATTTGTATGTAATATTCATTGTAATGTTGACTGCATGGTAAAAAAAAAAATAAAATAAAATAAAGGAAAAGTAAAGAAAAGAAAAAAAAGAAGCAAAAGAAAAAGTTATCGGACCTCCCCAGGATGACATTTTCTGCAGGTCAAGCATTATCCATTTACTGACCATTTTTTAAAAAAGGGGGAAAAAAGTTTCAGGACCTATTTTTAGCTTATTCATGAAAAGTGCTTTAACCACTTGTACATTCCCAGAGAAAGAGAGCAAGACAGAAAGAGAGAGAGCGAGCAGGGAGAGAGAAAGAGAGAGAGAGAGCACAGAGACAGCGGAGGAATAAACAGAATATGGAATGTGAAAGTGAGGAGAAAAAAGGATGAGAGCAAAGACGATCTCGAAGTGTTTGCAGAGTAAAGTGAAGAGTAGGAATTTAGAAGAGAGATAAAGGATGACAAATTGAGGAAAGGAAAAAAGAGTGCAAAAAAACAAAACTAAATCTTATATAGAGAGTTGAATGGGACTTGCAGTAATGCAGTGACCTCAGGCTGCAACAGACCTCAAAACCCTCACTTCAACCCCCCCCCCCCCCCCCCCGCCCACACACACACACACAGCGCTCGAGGAGGCCGTGTGTGTTGACAGCTGATATTACAGCCCTGGTGCAGGCACAAGAAGAAACGGTAGGGGAAAAACTTTCTACTGTTTTCTGCATAAAAAAACAACAACTAAAAGTTAAAGTTGCTGTATAGTTTTCCGAATGTTAAAATACTTGCTCTTCTCCAACTTCATATAAAAGGGATGATTTGAAAAGTGAAACTCAACCAAAAGCAAATCTGTCACCCAATTGTCGACTGAAGCACATATTACTACTGTATGTTGTATTTTCTGTGGGATTGTTAGTATGTTTGTCTAACAAAAGTATTTTTATTGACTACAAAGTGACGTGACATTCAGCCAAGTATGGTGACCCATACTCAGAATTGGTGCACTGCATTTAACCCAAAGTGCACACACACCGTGAACACACACACACTGTGAACACACACCTGGAGCAGTGGGCAGCCATTTATGCTGCGGCGCCCGGGGAGCTGCTCAAGGGCACTTCAGTCATAGTATTTCCGGCCTGAGACTTGAACCCACAACCTAAAACAGGGTTAGGAGTCAAACTCTCTAAACATTAGGCCACGACTTCCCCCGTTCACATACGGCTTTAAAAGATGAAGGCCACTGCTCATGGATTGTGTGAACTACTTTTATGCTGCTTTGTTGTCTTTTTTTGGAGCTTGTCAGCTGTTGTCAACATGCACTTTCATTTAATTTCACTGAACTTTCATTATACTCTCCTCAGGAGTCTTAAACTGCATTCAGCGGCTTCCTCTAATGAAACATGTAGAAGCATCATCGTTCTGTCTGTCACACAAACACTCGCTGGTTTTCTCTCTCTAACATGAGTGTTTCTGTAGTGGCTCTATGAGCAGATTCTAATCAGTGTTTGTGAGACAGAGCCTGTCAGTAACACACACACACACACACACACACACACACACTAAACACATGAGCACTTTCTTTCCTGCTCTAACACACACACAGATACATCAGTAACTACTGCGACAGACAGATTTCCTTATCTCATTCTTTTTTTCCCTTTCCATCTTTTTTCCTCTTTTCTTCCATTTACTTACCTTTTCCTCTTCACTATCTTTCATTTCCTTTCCCGCTTTCCGTCCTTATATTTTCCCATTCACGTTTTTCATTTCCTTTTCTCCTACCTTTCCTTTTTCTTTTCCTATCACTTTCTTTTCATTTCTTTTCTTTTTAAATCCCCCTTTTCACCTATCCTTAATGATTTTCCTTCTTATCGATATATTTTCTCTCCCCTTCTCTATTTTTTTACCTTTCCTTTTTTTATTAAATTTCTCTTTTCCTCTTCTTTTTGATAGTTTCCCTTCAGTTTCTTTTCATATTTCCTCCATCCTTATCTTTTCAATTTGACTTCTTTTTCAGTTTTACTTCCTTATATTTTCCCCATCCCATTTATCATTTTAATTCTCTTGCCTTTTATTTTTCCCATTCTTTTCAATTTCCTTTCCTTCCTTCCTTTTCTCCTTTAATAATTTTTTTTAAGTTGAATGTCTCCTTTCCTTTTTCCCCTTCCATCCTTTTTTTGCTTCCGTCCTTCCTTCCTCCCTCTCTTCTTTCCTTTTACCTTCCTTCCTTCAATCCATTTCTTCCTTCCTTCATTTTCCCTTCCTTTCTCCCTCTCTTCTTTCCTTTTTCCTTCCTTCCATTTTAAGCCTTTCCTCACACCATTTCCTTTTCCTCTTTCTTTTCACAGATTTTCCCATTGCATTTTCTTTATTTCCTTTACATTTTTCTTTCTGTCCTTATCTTTCTTTCTTTCTCTCTGTTTCCCTTTCCTTTTCATTTCATTTCACTTTCCTCTTTTCCCCTTTCTTTCTCCGTTCCTCTCGTTTCCTCGGGTCTGTCGTCTCTCTGGTCTCGGTGGTGATGGAGAGTGTTGTTGTGAGCAGCTCTCGTCTCAAGAGGAAGCAGAAAGTCTCACACGCTTCACGGCAAACTGTTGTGCCACATCTGCTATCAAAAAGTCACTCTCATACTTGTGAACTTCTGAAACTCATAACAACTTTTGTAACTTTTAATTAGTTCCAGATTATGTGTCGGAGAGTGTGGCAAATCATAAATGCAAGATGAGAGCACATGCAAGCACAAAACCAGTAAGAGAGGAAGAGAAAGAAAAAAGCCCAACAAATCCGCAACATCCATCAAATGCTTTTCCCAAGAGACACTTCTAACCCCATCTAACCTTTCGTGTCATAAATTAAAAATACAGACTCGTTCTGCTCCGAGAGATAACTAAACCAAGCTTCAACCGCGCTAATAAAACACCCAGCTGTTGATCAGCCACAACAGACGTCTTTGTTCACCTCTATCTGTTGGAATAAACCTTGTTGGAATAAAGACGGTATTTCAAACTCATCAGATCGTTTCCACATGTGTTTTGCAAAATTAACAAAATAAAGCAATATTAATCACCAGGTCTAATAGCACACGCAACCTGGGAATAACGCAGAGCGACTGCTTGATGTAAACATCTGACTGCTGATTGATTCTTGTTCCATCCTCCTGTTAAGCTTTTACACATGTCAGCGTTCAGTGGATTCTGCCAGTTGTGTGACCGACACTCACTGAAGTTGAATGCAAATGCAATTGCATACACACAATGGCATGAAAACACCTCTCCTATGACAAACATGTTTTCAATTTCTGAACAAAAATAAAAAAAGAATGTTGATATTTAGAACAAAAAATGTGTTACATTAACGTAGAAAAATGCTTAACTACTTTAAAGGGTCAGCAAGATTTAAGAAATTCAATTTACTTTTATTCTGTAAGGACACATTAAAATGGTCAAACAGTAAAAATATTTATAATGTTACGAAGGATTTCGATTTCAAATAAATGCTGTTCTTTTGAACCGTCTATTCATCAAAGAATCCTGGGAAAACATATGAAGCAGCACAACTGTTTTCAACATTGATAATAATCAGAAATGTTTCTTGCGCAGCAAATCAGTATATTAGAATGATTTCTACATTTACATTTACATTTATTCGTTTAGCTGACGCTTTTATCCAAAGCGACTTACAATTGCTATATATGTCAGAGGTCGCACGCCTCTGGAGCAACTAGGGGTTAAGTGTCTTGCTCAGGGACACACTGGCGGTTCACAGTGGATTCGAACCCAGGTCTCCCACACCACAGGCATGCGTCTTATCCACTGCGCTAACACCACCCCTTAGTGTCATGTGATTTCTGAAGGATCACGTGACACTGTAAAGACTGGGGTAATGATGCTGAAAATTCAGCTTTGATCACAGGAATAAATTATATTTGAAAATATATTTGAATAGAAAACAGTTATTTAAAATTGTAATAATATTTCTCAATATTTCAGTTTTTACTGTATTTTTGGTCACCTAAATGCAGGATTTGTAAGCATATGAGACTTTATTAAAAAAACATTTTTGACAATTGTTGTGTGTAAAATTTGACAAATATATTTACTTTTTTGCAAATAATCGACATTACATTGAAGATGGTAAAGGTTTTTCAACACTTATCTATGAATGGAGACTTGGCTGACTGATCTGAAATATGTTTTTCAAACATTTATCCTTTTTAATCATCTCAAGCATCCTTTTTTTTCTCTGACCCATTAACCAAAAGAACACTTGAACGATTATAATATCTTAACCTGTAATTTCCTCCTCTTTGTCCTGATGCTTTTATCAGTGTAAGATGAAAAGGTCTTTTTCTCCACTGTTCATTGTGAGCTCCAGTAATCTTGCTTTTGTTCAAAACTAAATCTTGTGGACCAATGAAAAGCTCCTAATGTTTGGCAGCTGTGGCGTCGTAGAGCTGGGTCTGTGTTTATCTTTGCATTGAAATCCTCAATTTCCTACATCTGCCTGCATTTCATTCTACAAGTAGCTCGTTCAAACTGTTTATGTTGCTTCTGGTGATGTTTAAGTTCTTTAGGTGATTTCTGAACATAATTTTACGAGCTGTTTCATTTCCTAGTGTGTTTTACGGGGAAAGTGGGTTTCGGATATGATCCCGTTGAGTCTCAGACAGCACATCCACAGAAATCACTGCAGGGTTATGATCACTAACTAACATTAAAAACATAAAATAACATTTTCATTACTTGAAATAAATTAAATATATAAATGTAAAAAAAAAGTACTCAAAAAACTAAAATGTATAGACATAAATAAAATATAAATCAACTAAATATTACAGTATATAATTTATAAATATATAATAATAAGCAAATGAAAAATATTAACAAAAACTATAATGGTATACCAATGAATATCAGCAGTTTCAGTACTCTTAGAATTAATATCCATTTATTCTGTCTGCTTATTTCTATTACATAAGTATTTTTTTTTAGATGGCATACAATTTTGATCATATTTTCCATTATTATTTTTTTTACTTTTGTTTTATGTAACTGATCAATGTTTAATGTAAAAAAGACATTAAAAAGGCAATTTCATTAAATGACATGTATACATACATTCTATGATGAACACAAAAATTAATTTTTATAATTATTTTGTGGTTTGAAGAAAAAAGTATGTTAAAATGTACAAAATAAAATAGCTAATAATTATCAGCTAATAATAAAGACAGACAATATTAAAACAAGAATTTCATACAAGAATTAGATTTTTGACGATAAATGAGCAACATTAAAATAAATTTCTATTAAATTCATTATTTCTCATTAAAAATGTATTTAAACCTCTAATATATATATATATGCAAAATGTCTATTCATCAAAGAATTCTGAAAAAAGTATCATGCTTTTTGATACATTAATAATATATATATATATATAATAATATAATATATATATATATATATATATGTACAACAAATTACTGATAACTATTAAACTATTAAATCAGCTCATAATAAAACCACTTTACATGATATTTAACATGCAAATATGACACACACACACACACACATTTAATTGTTGTACATGAAAAGTCTTCCAGAAAACTAATGGATGCACAAAAATCCTGAACATATTTTTCATAATTTTTCTGTACAACTATCCACATAACTTTTACATCATCATTTAAATATCATATTTTTCTGTCTGTTTTGTTTGCTTCTTTAGCTCTTGTAGATGAGTGTGTCCCACTCCAGGTGCTGATTACCCGCTCTGGAAATGCTCATCACCAGCTGTGCCATATTATGGCACATTAAAACGTCCGTTCGCTGCTCATTTCAATAAGAGCGGTTTTAATGAGGAAACATCGATTCTCTCTGGTCTGAGAGAGGCCATAATGAAATAAGAGAGTGAGGGATGGAAAAGAGTGGCAATCGCTGATGAATGTGCGCTCTCATTGAAGTCGACGTGGTGAAAAGGCTCAAGCCTCCCCTCACCAATCAGCCCTCATTAATAATGACACAAACAACTTCATGATGTTTCCTGCAGGTCAGCTGGAAATGAACGATGACCTGGACCTGTGCACTCTCACTCTCTATGGGTCACCGGTGAATTTAACAACAGCAATCAGAGGCTCATCAGAGAGTTTATGATGAGTTCAACTGCAGGACTTTGATGTGCTGCAGGTGGACGAGAGGTCAAAGGTCAGGTTTCATAGCTACTACTTTGACTATTACTACAGTATATATTGTGTATATGGTGCAAAATATGCAAATGTTCATTTTATCCATATATACATACATATATACATATACATATATATATATATATATGTACACACATACATACATACATACATACACACACACACACACACACACACACACACACACACACACACACACACACACACACACACACACACACACACACGCATACAGTCCCCTCTCTCTCTCTCTTACACACTGCTCAAATAAACGGATAAATCTCTGAGATAAATTAAATATACCACTCTCTTTCCTGCAGAGACACATGGCCATTAAACAGAGCTGACTTACCTTGAAAACTTTGTATGTGTGTGTGGCCAGGGGACACTACTAGATCTTACGCTGTTTATCTTGTTTTTTCCTTGATTTTTATTGCTTCCCGTGTTGCCTGAGGCAACAAGCTGTAGTTTAAAGTCATCCACAGCCCTCATCTGACTTGCAGTAAATCGCTGACCTTTCGTTAAAGCTGCCGCTGATCCTTTGGCAGCTCACAGGAGAGGTTGAAATGTCTGACCAATAGGACAGCACAGAAATGTCTTGATCCATGCTACTAGCACTGCAGGATGGAGACTGTGTGCACATTTTCTGTATGCAAGAATGCATACTGTAGATGGACTACAGTAAAACATTGTTCAGTTTACAGTAGAGAACACAGTAACACACAATGTAATGTGATTAACTTGACCTTTGACTTTCAATAGGACATTAACTGCACAGTATTTCAGCTTATGTCAGCTCCTTCAATTAATGTTTAATGACGAAATATGCAAAATACATGCTTTTTTTTTTTTAAGAAATCTATTAAGGCTGCATATTACATGATTAAAATACAGTAAAAACTGTTAAATGTTTATTATCTCCATTTAAAATAACTATTTTCTATTTGAATATATTTTAAAATGTAATAAAAAACAGATGAAAACAGATGTGCTGCTTAATATTTTTGTGGAAACCGGGATACTTTTTTTCCAGGATTCTAAGATTTATAAAAAATAAATAAATAGATTTATTTAGATCTTTTGTAACATTATAAATGGTTTACTGTCAGTTTTGATCACTTTAGTGCATCCTTATTGAATAACAGTATTAATTTATTTAAGGGGGAAAGAAAATGTACTGACCTTTTGAAAAGTAGTTTTTTACTATATATATTTTTGGAATTCCAATTTTTCTCAGTAGCAATTTAGATTTTTACTTATACAAAGATTTTTTTAATCATCATAAAGTAAAGGCAGTGAAATCAATACTAATTAAAGCTGCAAGCAGCATTTACCGGGGTTCAAGCATTTAAGGCCTCTGAGGTAGTCACAGTCAGACACATGCACTGAAATTAAATGATTAAACTAGTTTTTCAGAGTTTAGATGTCATTTTCAGGTTTCACTGTAATCATAATGTGGCAAACATTTAAAAACTGATATATATGTATAAACAAAATGGAAAACTTTAACTCAATGAGATTTAAAATTTTGTAACAGTGTTTTTTGATGGTTTAGGCATGAATTAATGAATCCTTTCAACAGTACTGTTTAACTTAGCTGAATGAGCCCATTATTGGTCTTCCGCTGCCATCTAGTGGTTATAAATTGCATTTACTCAAACAACAATGTGTTTTTAAACATAACTGTTATAGTGTTATTTTTTTTTGCCCAATCTCTCTTAAATTTTGCATGCTTGTTTAGAATGAAATCATGCATCATTTTACACAGTTTTGATCATTTGTGGGCTTTCTGTTTGTATTAATAGGCCTTTGTGTGCACTATGACAAGAACATATTATAAAATTACTGGTTTATAGTTGTCCAAATGCAATTGTTCAACACGTTTTTGATAATTATTTACCTTCAGAGTCTAGAGAATTGTACTTCAGTGGTTTTATTGATTTTCAGCTTAAAAACTTGGACTAATTTGCCAAAGTAACTTTTTAAACTAATCTTGAATATTTAATTAACAGCTTTATTGACAACATTGGTCCCAAATGCAAAGTTGTTCAGAATGAGGAGATCTATCATATGATATGAAGATCTAGCGTTTGTGTGAATATATGAGCATTTTCAAACAATTTGAGGCCATTTACCATATAAATCTTGTGTTTTGAGACCTTTTCTACTGTTATAGCGCCACCTATGGTCCGATCTCTATGAAACTTTGCATGCTTGTTAAGAGTCACCTGTTACATGTTTTCACCAAGTTTCATAAAGTTTTGAGTTTTCGTTTAGGTTTTATAGGCTTTTGGGTATTTTGGTCACGCCCCTTTTCTATATTAGCCTGTTATAGCTAACCAAAGGACAAAATTCAACATTTTTTTGATAATTATTGATCTAGAGAGTCCAGAGAATATTACTGCAGCGGTTTGGTTCCGATCTGGCTAAAAACCTAGGACTAGTTCGCAAAAGTAGGTTTTTAACATATTCTTGAATAATTAATGAACGGTTTGATTGACATCTTCGCTCCCAGAGGCAAAGTTGTTCAGAATGAGGAGATCTATCATATGATCTAGTGTTTGTGTGAATATATGAGCATTTTCAACCAATTTGAGGCCATTTACCAAATAAATCTTGTGTTTTTGAGACCTTTTATACTGTTATAGCGCCACCTATGGCCCGATCTCCATGAAACTTTGCATGATTGTTCAGAGACATCTGCTACATGTTTTCTCCAAGTTTCGTAAAGTTTTGAGTTTCTATTGAGGTTTTATAGGCTTTTGTTTGTATGTGACCACGCCCCTTTTTATAAATGACCTGGTTACAGCTAACCAAAGGACAAAATTCAACATTTTTTTGATAATTATTGATCTACAGCGTCCAGAGAATGTTACTGCAGTAGTTTGGTTCTGATTGGGTGAAAAACCTAGGACTAGTTCGCAAAAGTAGGTTTTTAACATATTTGTGAATAATTAATGAACGATTTGATTGAAAGCAATGGTTCTTGAGGCAAAGTTGTGCATTATGAGGAGATCTATCAAATGATATGCATATTGTGTTGATATGTGAAACACCACGTGATTACAGAGCCATAAAACTCGTTAGCGCCAACTAGTGGCCGATTTCTTTCAAAATTCTTACAGACCTTAAGGTTCATGAGTCGAACGTACCCAGCGAGTTTCGTTCCGATCAACATCTGTTAACCCTTTCAAATAGGTGCCTAAACATTTTTGGCCAATGGCGGCCATGTTTTTTTAGATATGCAAATGTCCTCATAGGTACTTGTGCCCCTTCAGACCAAGACACTGCATACCAGTTTTCAAGTCGATCGAGCCAACGGTTGCCTAGTTATAGCCGTTTATGTGTTTTTTCTTTTTATAGCGCCCCCAAGTGGCAGAGGTCTGCAATTTTTTTTATTTGACCAAAGTTTTAGCTCATAAAAATGTTCAGCAAGTTTGGTTACGATATCTCATTTCATTCATGAGTTATAGCCTGTTGCGTAAAATTGGTCCTCGACTTTCGAACATTTTGGCATCCCATTACGACAGTGAGTCGAAATTTCTACTTTTTTTTGATAATTATTGATATTCACTGGCCAGAGAACATTTCTGCAGTGGTTTGGTTCAGATTGGGCGAAAAACCTAGGACTAGTTCGCAAAAGTAGGTTTTGGACATACGTCAAATTTGCGAAAAAACGAGGCCTCCTAGACCCAAAATCAGAGTGACCGTTTTTCATTTCGCATGACCCAAGGATTCCAGAAATGTTAAATTTTTGGCTCTATCACAAGCGCTTTAGGAGCTATTAGCTAAAACGCATTTTCGATCACTGTAGCGCCCCCTATTGGCCAATTGGGCTGAGACTTTGATAGGTTCTCCCCAAATTGAGCTCTATCATCTGACCAAGGTTCAAGTCTCTAGGCCTTACGGTTTGGGCTGCACGTTCAGTTTTAGGGGAGAAGAATAATAATAATAATAATAAAAATCCTAACAAAAACAATAGGGTTTCAGCACTGCATGCTTGAACCCCTAATTATATATATATATATATATATATATATATATATATATATATATATATATATATATATATATATATATATATATATATGTGTGTGTGTGTGTGTGTGTGTGTGTGTGTGTGTGTGTGTGAGTGTGTTTTAGAGAGAGATAGAAGTCTTAAAAGAAAATTCACAAACGAGATCTCTATAATGTCTTGTTTGTTTCTCTTAAGATGTTTTGTGTAGTCAGCATGAAATCAAAATCTCCTCTCCTCTCCTCTGATGATGTGTTTTTCACGAAGAGGGTCTGTCACTCAAATGAGATCGACCAATAGCAAACCACAGCCATCAATCAACTTCCCAGGGACACAATCAAGTCATGCCCTACATTTTTTTCTATACATCACAATAGGGAAGAAAAGTATATCGTAAAAAAAAAAATAATAATAATAATAATAAAGTTGCACACGTATATGTGTGTCTCTAAACAAGAAATGGAAAGTGCTGTTAATTCAGTTTGCCAAGTTAATAATGAAAAGTGAAATTTTGAGCTCAACTCAAACATTTCACATCAAATTCTTAAAAGACCAAACAATCAGTATTCACATTAATGCAATATGTCCATAGATAAAATAACATACAGTGGGTGTAGTTAATCCAGATTACCATACTTCCACATTTGTTACTAATGAAAAGATGTATATATTTTGGTTTTTCTAACAGACCTAAGCATTTTTAGATAGAAAACAAAACATGCCTCAACGCTGTTGTGGATGTTTTTTTGCATTTAACACATCAAAAAAACACTCACAGCAGCATGTTTTCTTTTTAAAAGTCATCAGATCTGTCAGACATTGTTCTCGATTTCCCCATGCAAATGGTAATTGGTAACCAGGGTTTGTTTTCCCTACACTCCTTCCTTTACTGTGTTTCAACAAACTGCCTCATTAGTTTAGAGTCTATTTTTATTCTCCAAAGGAATTTTAGGAGAAACATATGATGCGACTGCTACTAACATGAAACAAAACAGTAGCTAACACTTTACAAGGTCTTAATTTTTACTGTAACATTAGTTACCTACATTTTGTTAACATGAATTAACATTGAACAATATGTCAGCAGTTCATGTTCATCGCAGCATTTATTAATACATTTTTAAGATCAAAAGTTGTATCTGTTAGTGTTAACATTACTCAGTGCACTGAAAACTAACATTAATATTATCATGAACTAACATTAACACAGCAATGACCAGGCTGGAAGACCAGCCAACCAGCTTAGGATGGTTTTAACCATTTTATTCAGCAAGGTTTTTATAAAACATTACGAACAAAGGTACAATAAACAAAACTTTTAGGAATACAATTTTCTTTTCTTTTTTTCTTTGCTTGAAAGGAGGTTAAAGTTCTAAACTCCACTTAAATGTGATTTTTAAGTTTATACTCCTAGAAAAAAAGGATTCTATATAGATCCGAAGTTCTTGACTCAATTTGAGAGAACCTTAAGATTCTATGATGGGACATGTCTTAAATGACTGCATATACTTGCATGTTTAATTAGTTATTTAAATTGTTTCTAGTGATAAAGCGATTTTTTTAGATGTTTAATTTATAAAATCTAATCAAAACAAAAAGAAAAGAAATTAAAAACTAAATCCATGAAATTATCCCACAATGAGAAAACCTTAAAAGGTTCTCTTTATGAAGTGCCTCAAAGAATGTCCCCACTTTTCACAAAAACAAGCGCGTGTGTGCGTGTGCGTTTGATATGAGCAACAATTAACTTTAACATTATTTTTACATGCCCTTATTAGTATAGTTATATTTATCTTTTACATTTACATTTATTCATTTAGCAGACGCTTTTATCCAAAGTGACTTACAGATGAGGACAGAGGAAGCAATCACGACTGGGAAGTCGTGGCCTAATGGTTAGAGAGTCGGACTTCCAATCGAAAGGTTGTGAGTTCGAGTCCCGGGCCGGCAGGAATTGTGGGTGGGGGGAGTGCATGTACAGTTCTCTCTCCACCTTCAATACCACGACTTAGGTGCCCTTGAGCAAGGCATCGAACCCCCAACTGCTCCCTGGGTGCCGCAGCATAAATGGCTGCCCACTGCTCCGGGTGTGTGCTCACAGTGTGTGTGTGTGTGTTCACTGCTCTGTGTGTGTGCATTTCGGATGGGTTAAATGCAGAGCACAAATTCTGAGTATGAGTCACCATACTTGGCTGAATGTCACTTCACTATCAACAACAAAAAGAGCAATGATATAAGTGCTATAACAAGTCTCAGTTAGGTTAACAAAGTACATGTAGCAAGAGCTTTTAAATAATATTATAAATAAAAAGAAAACAGAAAGCTAGTGTATATATATATATATGTATATATATACAATATACATATACAAGTCGCATCAGTCCAAAAATACGTCATGATGAGGAAAAAACATATATAAGTCGCACTGGACTATAAGTCGCATTTATTTAGAACCAAGAACCAAGATAAAACATTACCGTCTCCAGCCGCGAGAGGGCGCTCTATGTTTTCAGTGTAGGCTACAGGAGCACTGAGCAGCATAGAGCGCCCTCTCGCGGCTGTAGACGGTAATGATTTCTATTGGTTCATTTCTCTTGGTTCATGTCAAATTAATTTTGATAAGTCGCACCTGACTATAAGTCGCAGGACCAGCCAAACTATGAAAAAGAGTGCGTCTTATAGTCCGGAAAATACGATGTGTGTATATACACACACACACACACACACACACACACACTTGCATAATAAATGAAAATAAAATAGAATACAAAAATATTAGAAAGGTAGTTACATTTTTTTAAAGAATAGAATTAGAATAGTGAGTGTTAAAGTTAGAGGGTCAAATAAAGATGGAAGAGATGTGTTTTAAGCCGATTCTTGAAGATAGCTAAGGACTCAGCTGCCCGGATTGAGTTGGTGAGGTCATTCCACCAGGAGGGAACATTTAATTTAAAAGTCCATAAAAGTGACTTTGTGCTTCATTTGGATGGCACAATCAAGCGACGTTCACCTGCCAAGAGAGCATTGCAATAGTCCAGCCTGGAAAGAACAAGAGCTTGAACAAGGAGTTGCGCAGCATGTTCCCAAAGAAAGGGCTTGATCTTCTTGATGTTGAATAAAGCAAATCTGCAGGATCGGACAGTTTTAGCAATGTGGTTTGAGAAAGTCAGCTGTTTTAGGCAGCAATGATTACATAAATGAACTCGCTAACTAACTAACTAACTAAACAGAATAGTAACGTTTCATACTACACACACACACATTCAATATTTTCAATTTTCAAGTTTTATAAGTAAATATTAGCGAACCGCTCTATAGCTAGCAATACTTAAACGGCCTTTATTCACATAAAGTTGTTTTCCCTCAACACAGACAGAACATTTCTATAGATCGTTTTTGTTATCACTTATCTTTTATATTTGATCTAGATTTATAGGCTCTACTGTTATAGTGTTATCTGTATGCACCGGGGTTCTGAGAGTAAACACAACTTCAATTCTCTGTATGTATGTACTGTACATATGGAAAAATTGACAATAAAGCAGACTTGTAACTTCATTAACATTTAAAATTCTTGTCAAATTCATTAGCTATAACACAAGACACAGGACCACTATGAAGCCCAGCACAGGCTGGGGTGTGTCTGTACTTTTGTATATAGAGCCATACGATGAGTGGTCTGACCAAATTTAGACACGTCTTCTAAACTAACAGATCTTTATCTCCGAGTTCATCTATCATTATTGAAGTGTGTTTTACACTGTTTATATATTCCCTGAGAGCGAGCATGGAGCGGGTGTGTGTCTATATGAAGACAATAAAGAGTGAGACAATACTGACCTCCTGCTACAAGAATAGAAGGACCATGGATACACACACACACACACACATACACACAGACACTGCTTTTAATTTTTGAGAGGAAAGCTAAAGCAAAAGAGGTCAAAATACTGAAAAGTGTTCAACCCCCAGTTTAGGCTGGTTTATGCTTGACTTTGCAGCGTTATCTGTGTGTGTGTTTGCCCACATGCATGTGTCATAAAATGATGAAACTATTCTGAAACTTTAGTCAAATCTTTCCAACAATACATACATCAGCACATTTACCTGGCTGGGGTGCTTGAAGATATTTCTAAACAGATAGAACAGCATTAGACAGTTCAATATGAGAAATATTATTTTACTACTACTAATAATAATAATACAAATTTAATTAATTTAAATGATTTAATAGTAATTTATAATTTTTCCATGGTTTATCTCCTAAGAACTAACATCAATATACTGATACATTTTAACTTATTGAACAAAATAGCATGATTTCTGAAATCCTTTTTTAATAATGCAAAAAAAAAAAAAAAAAAAAAAAAGATTCTTCCAGAAACAGCAGAATAAGATATCCTTCTGTTCTTCGTTTTATATCCATCAGTGTATTAATAACCATTTCAACTGTGGCATCATATTAGTGGTTATAAATGGATAAAATGGAACTGAGATCCCATCCTCTATTAAAAATTAAAGCTGTTTATTTGGGAATCACACCCAATTTTCCCTCATTTCACATGACGTTTTTACAGATCAGTCAGATTATAAAAGAAGGGCTTGATCCAGTATTACAAACAGTATGAACAAGACCCAGATGAATGAAGGTAGGATTGTGTTTTTGTACATCTACAAAATCTTTGCATGACTTGTAACTTGCTATCCAAATTTGCAGCACTAACTTTATGTCCCAGGGTTCTGACCGTTCATGTTGTATTACATGACAATTTGCTCTTAAGTGTTATGATTTATACATCTACTGAAATGTGTTCACTTTTTTTTTTTTTTTTTTTTTTTTAGATGAAGAGGAACATTAGCGAATAAGAAGGACCTATTCAACTGCTGGGAGCCACAGACAATATGCATCTTGAATAAAATAAGAGGAATTATTTTAGGATAATGTCTACGTTTATTTGATGATATTCCTTTTAGACTAAAAATCCTGAATCTATTTTGTTGAAGACAAGCCAGCAAGAGTGAGGAGCAACACACATTTTCTCCACTAGTTCACTGGTGATTGAGACTCATGGATCTCCATTCAGTATGACATCTGAGAGCAATCTTTACAGCACCACAGCTCAGCCAAACTCTGATGCTTATAATCAAAGCATGAATGAAACAGATGACTATGTACTATACGTGACTGGAGACATTGTCTATATTTCAATCATCTTTTGCCTGGAAATTCCCATGATCTGTTTGTTTATATATGCAGTTTATTCTCTTACCAAATCTAAACAAGCTCCAGTTTTTGTAATGAAGCTACTCATTTCAGATCTCATCCAGACTGTTTGCATGCTACCACTAATCACTGACTTCAACTTCTACTGGACAATCACATTAGTGTTCACTTGGACGTGGGCTGGTTTCAAAGTTTTGTACTTCATGACATATATAGCTGTAGATACGTTCTGATCGCTCATCCCATTTGGCACAGGTCTCATCGCTCAGTCAAATTTTTTGTTTGTACTTCACTGACCGGTTGGCTTCTGCCTTTTATTGTTATTCCAGTTTACTTTTTGAGAAATGCCCTGGCATATGTAATAACATTCCTTCCCTATGCAGTGATCATTTTGTGTTTCGTAGGTTCATGCAGGTCTCTTTATTACTCAATCTCTCCCGCTCCTCTGAAGAAGCAGTTAGTTATGGCTCCTTTGTTCTTTGTGGTGATTAGTTACACATTTCTAATCCTCCCCTTGCTAATTTGTCTTTTTGTGAATACAAATATGGACAAATTCCCACTTGATCAGGGAGTATTTACTCTGTTTCTTTATCTGGTAAACCTGCTCGTGGACTGTTTGCTGTATGTGTTCATGAGGAGCGACACTGTGAACATCATCAGGACCCCTCACTGCTGCTCCAGACCGAAGAGAGTTTGGACTGAATCAGGACAGACCACAACTACTGATGTACAGATTGATTATATGTGAGAGATTCACACCAGACTGCTGATGTCAGCAATTCATTTACAAATATACAGTAATAGCTCTCAAATAACTAATTACTGCATGTTTAACTCTATGAAATGTGCAGGACTTGGCGACACAATCTTCAACATTATAGATCATGACATATTTATAGATCGATAACAAAACTATACAGATATTCAAGGGCAGGCTCTAAGATGGTTTAGTTCTTACCTCTCCAGTCACCATAACTTTGTTTATTTAAATGGGGAGTCATCTAAATTAAATCCAGTAAAGTATGGAGTGCCACAAAGATCTGTCCTAGGTCCTCTCCTATTTTCAATTCTATTCATGTTGCCCCTTGGTAATGTTATTAGAAAATACAGCATTAGTTTCAATTGTTATGCTGATGATACTCAACTATATACAGTGCCCTTCATAAGTATTGGAACAGTAAAGACAATTTATTTCTCTGCTGTGGAGTCAAGACATTTGCAAATATGATTAAAACATGAATATGCGACAAAACTATAGAATGTCACATTTTATTATGATGTCTTTCGTGACATACATGTTTTACCAAATAAAAAGGACAGCACTTTTAGAGTTCATCCCACTATTTGATGTGAGCATAAGTATTGGAACAGTTGGATTTAAGGCAGATGTAAAAGATTAAAAGCTAATATTTAGATCCCTTGCATGCAATCAGAGCAGTGAGTCTGCTACCCATAGACATCACCAGACTCTTGGTCTTATGCTTTGAAACGCTTTTTCCCAGCCTTTAATGCAGCCAAATCCAACTGTTTTCATTTGGGGAGCTTCTCTCTTTAGTCTCCTCTTCAACTGGTGAAATTAATATTCAATCAGATTTAAATCTGGAGATTGATTTTGGCAAGCTAAGACTTTACATTTCTTTGTCCTGATAAAGTCCTTTAAAGTATGGAGTGCCACAAAGATCTGTCCTAGGTCCTCTCCTATTTTAAATTCTATTCATGTTGCCCCTTGGTAATGTTATTAGAAAATACAGCATTAGTTTCAATTGTTATGCTGATGATACTCAACTATATACAGTGCCCTTCATAAGTATTGGAACAGTAAAGACAATTTATTTCTCTGCTGTGGAGTCAAGACATTTGCAAATATGATTAAAACATGAATATGCGACAAAACTATAGATTGTCACATTTTATTATGATGTCTTTCGTGACATACATGTTTTACCAAATAAAAAGGACAGCACTTTTAGAGTTCATCCCACTATTTGATGTGAGCATAAGTATTGGAACAGTTGGATTTAAGGCAGATGTAAAAGATTAAAAGCTAATATTTAGATCCCTTGCATGCAATCAGAGCAGTGAGTCTGCTACCCATAGACATCACCAGACTCTTTGTCTTATGCTTTGAAATGCTTTTTCCCAGCCTTTAATGCAGCCAAATCCAACTGTTGCTTGTTTTGGGGAGTTTCTCTCTTTAGTCTCCTCTTCAACTGGTGAAATTAATATTCAATCAAATTTAAATCTGGAGATTGATTTGGGCAAGCTACGACTTTACATTTCTTTGTCCTGATAAAGTCCTTGACTGAACTGGCAGGGTGTTTTGTGTCATTGTCCTGATCTAATATGAATTGCTTTCTAATGGGTTTGGTGGCATTTTCTTGAATATTTGTAGCCAAGATGATTTTGTACCTTTGCAAATTCATTCTGCTGTTGCCATCATCCATTAAGTCATCAATAAAACTAAGAGGTCCTGTTCTAGAGACAGCCATGCATGCCCATGCCATGACACCAAGCTTTACAGATGAGGTTGTATGCTTAGGATCATTTGCAGTTCCCTTTTTTCTCCACACTTTTGCTTTACAGTCACTTAGATAAAGGGTAATCTTTGTCTCATCGGTCCATTAACTCAGTTCCAAAACTCTGCTGGCATTTGTGAAGAATATTGCCTTTCTATTTTTGGTGCTGATCAGAGGTTTGCATCTTACTGTGTAGCTTCTGTAATTCTGTGTCAAATTCTCCTGCGGACTTTAGATTGACAGAACATCACCCCAGCTTTCTGGAGGTTGTTGGTGATTTTACAGACATGTATTTTAGGGTTCATTTTCTTATGATTTGTCTGTGATCAACTATTGTTGTTTTTCTCAGATGATCAGGTCATTGTTGGTTGTTGATGTCTCCGGTAGTTTCCAAACTCTTGATTTTTTCCATGCCCTTTGTTTTTCCTATAGTTCTAATTTACCTCCTTTATCTCCAAATTGCTTGCTTTTCTTTCAGAGTCATCTTCCTCATCTTCATCCTGGTTTGTGTGTGTCATCATCAAATACAAGACTTAGAATGCAGAAGCAATGGATATAACTGATAAGACACATTCCCTGCTTTTAAAATCTGAAGCATTAATGCAACAGGACACAGCTAAGCACTTAGAAAGACCTGTGAGGCAACTGTTCAAATAATTATGCTCACATCAGATAGGGAGATGAAATTCTAAAAGTGCTGATCTTCTTAGCTGGTAAAACATCTTTGTGTTGAATCGCCCAATAATAAATTGTGTAGTTTTGTCTCATAATCACCTTTTAATCATATTTACAGATTTCTTGACACCACAGCAAACAGAACCATTTTGTCTTTACTGTTCCAATACTTATGGAGTGCACAGTATTTCAACCAGACCAGATTAAACTTCTAAATTATATAAGCTAGCAGAGTGTATTAAAAATGTAAAACACTGGATGACCAATTTTTTTCTCCTATTAAAATCAGATAAGGCAGAGATATTACTTATTGGACCAAAAAAAAAAAAAAACAGTACACAGAATCTTGTAGATTACAATTTGCAACTAGATGGATGTACTGTTACTTCCTCTACAGTCAAAAATTCGGGTTATATTAGACAGCAACTTGTCTTTTGAAAATCCTGTTTCACATGTTACAAAAACACCATTCTTCCATCTTAAAAACACTGCCAAGTTAAGAAACATGCCACCTGTTTCTGATGCAGAAAAGCTAGTTCATGCATTTATGATCTCTATACTGGACTACTGTAATGCACTTCAAGGTGGTTGTCCTGCTTCTTCAATAAACAAGCTACAGGTAGAGCAAAATGCAGCAGCTAGAGTCCTTACCAGGTCAATAAAATATGATCATATTACCCCAATTTAAAATTTTCTGCACTGGCTTCCTATTATGTTCCGTATCAATTACAAATTATTACTACTTACTTTTAAGGCCCTATATGGTTTAGCTCCTGCGTACCTAACTAGTCTCACAATCCATCACGCTCCCTAAGGTCGGAAAACTCTGGGCTCTTGGTAGTTCCTAGGAGAGCAAAGTTCAATAAAGGAGGTATGCTTTTTCGCATTTGGTTCCCAAACTCTGGAATAGCCTTCCTGATAATGTTTGGGGTTCAGACAATATTTCTTTGTTTAAATCTATATTAAAGACACATCTTTTTAGCCAAGCATTCACATAATGTATCTCATAACCCTGTACTTCAGCTACATCTAATCAAATGCACATTATCATTCTTTTGCTGGGGTTGAACACATCATTTTATGATTAGCTGGAACAGCAGCTTCATTTATTTTTCTCTATTTCTCCGTTTCTTCCATGGGATTGGCATCCCATGGTAACTATGAATTACACAAGCTTCAGTCTGAATCCAGCCCTTACAAAGACCTGAGATGATCACACATGAAAAGAGATGATGCCTACCCCTCAGAAGACCTCAGATGATGCCAACAATTAGACAACAAACAAACTACATAATTTTGCTATAAGTTTGATCGCAACATGTAATCACTGCTATGATGTAGAAACCTACATTTTCTGTAAAGCAGCTACCAAACAATTTGCATCGTGAAAGTGCTATACAAATACATTTGAATTGAACTGAATTAATTTGGGAACCCACATATGCATAGAGGCGGAGGGGAGTGGGTGTGGTGGACGACTCTCTCGAATATTTGGGTTGCATTTCAAATACTAGCCATCAATATTACACACTGGACCTTTTAGCATTAAACACAACAGGAGCTCAAGCTACTTTAAACTGTATGCAAAATTAGTTTAGAACATTTCCCGCAGCAATTCACTCTGTATCCTACAGTACATATGATTTTTACAAAACAAAGTATATCAATATAAACAGTATTGCCCTATATCTCATTTGAAAATATATTGATATGCACTGTACCTCCTAAATCTATTCCACAAACACAATTTTGCATCTGCTGTTGTAAGACAATGCTGTATTGTCTCAGTAAAGACCCATACCGAAATACCGGTACCGTTACTCACTCTTGAGTGCTGTTAGCCATTATACAAAATCACAGCACTAGGTGTGGTCTTTGGGGGTGTTACTATCATTAGGTTTAGATCTTAAATAATGACTAAGTTCACACTAGCAATCTAACAGGCAAAAGTCTGCAAGGCATTTAATGAACCATTACGATAATACACACCTGATATGATGCTTTGAGACATGCTTTAATATTCCATGTCGATGTGTGTGAGAGAGAGTGGTTGCTCAATGCCTATCAATTATAAATGTGGACATGATTAATTAAACAACTTTAAGAGGAGAATAAGTAGAGAGAAGACATGTATTTTGTGTCTTTTTCTCTTTAAAGGGATGAGGCTTATGTATCGTCATGGTTTTTTGACACCAGCGGATCTCTCAGGCATTGAGGAAGAATAATATGATAAGGGAAGGTGTGACAAACACACACACACACACACACACACACACACACTAAAGGTACGGAAGTCTACACACCTGTTTATCAGATATCACTGGGAACCCATTTATTTCAAAGGAGACGGTGCGAAACAAAGATGTAGAGGAAAAACACAAGAATTTGGGAAAGAAATAATATGTCAAGCAACTGAAAATTTGCAATGTCTGACCAATGACAATGTCACTGCTCCAGAACTAAATCTGTTGATGCTTTCGCAGATTTACAGCAAGTTAATCTTAATACCTTTTAAGAGGCTTTATGTCTTTAATTGTAGGTTTGGCCTGGCTGGTTAGAATACGATTTTGCATCTGCAACATTATGATTGACATTTAAAAGTAGCAGTGTACTGGTGAATTAAAACATATAAACTGAATGAATGGAAAAGGTGGTCATTAAGCAAACTTTGTAGCATGCAAGCTGTGTAACTGCCACAGAGATGAATGGGAATGCTAATGGATAGCTGTTTATGAGTATGTTAAACCACATTTCAGACCCAAAGTCCATTGTTTTCACTGCATTTCTGCTTGATTTCAAGTTTGCCATTTTCCTCTACAGTTTACAACCTTCAAAAACATTTTTTCATCATTCTCTGGAATACTTGTTTCTGATTGGTCAATTCAATACTGTCTCATGACAATTTATAACCATTTTACTTTTTGGCGAATTGGTGGCAAATCTCATTTGTATGTTTTTATATGACCTGCTTATGGTGACTGACCCCACTGATGGTTAGTTCTAAGCTTTTTTCCTAAAAATCATAAACTGAACATTCTTATTGGCTTGAGAAATCAATTTAAACTTAATATCCTTTTTCTGAGACTAAAATTATTGACTGTAACTCCTTTAGTGCTTTACAGCAACAACCACCAAACTCTGTTCAGACCTTCAAACTGTTCTGACTGAGGCTGCTATATATATTTTTTCTCTTAACTGATTTTAAAAGTAATCAGTGTTACTATTTATATTTTCATACTTTATATATTTTATAATTATAAATCAATAATGGTTTAACTGATTTTAAAAGTAACCAGTATTGATACTTTTATTACTTTTTATGCCTATTCTTTAATCTATAATCAGTCTTATAATAACTGCTTTTAAGTTTTACTTGATCAGTTTTATAAAAATGTAATGAATGATTTCAATGTAATGAATCTATCTGTCTGTCTATTCAAACTTACAACTGCTTCAACCATAAAACCTTATAGCCATGCTTTTTTAGTTGTTGTTATTTTGACCAGTTGTATCTTGTTTTAAATAAATTCCTGTGCTTCTTTTATCCCCTCTCACTTCTCAAACTATTAATTTCAACACATTTATATTTCTTGACATTTTATTTATTTATTATTATTATTATTTGTCAAGTATCTATCTAAAAAAGCAAGATAACGTATTGCCAGTCAGTCATTCTTACAAAATAATCCCATTTTGGGCCATCCTGATCATCCTCACTGTTTATTTTGTGATAACAACCAGCTCACATTATCAGAAAAATACAGATGGTTTCTCCCCACATCATGTGTCTTGTCTTCATACTTTGTTCTTCCTTTTGTTCTGTGTGTCCACTTCCTGGTTCTCCCAATATCGATTCCTCCACCTCATTTCTTCCCTTCTCAATTCCTCCCTGCTATCTCATTCCCTCCTGTGCTCTCTTTGTATAATCTCTGTGATAGTGGCTTGAGTGCCGGGTTGTACATCTATTCAAATTTTTCCAGTGTTCAGCCAGGGACTGTGTGATCAGAGAGTTAAACAGCAGAAAACAGAGTGAGGGTGGCATGAATAAGTGATTGATTTATTAGAGCGGAGGTCCTTCAATGGGCCCGTAATGCAAAAGGGGCATTAAGGTGGCTGTGTTTAAGAGAGAGCACTATAGGTATGTACAATTTTCTATGTTTAAGAGAGAGCGGCAGAGGTCCTCTCGAGACATGATGCACTAAAGCACTGATACAGAACACAACACTTACGCAAAACTTCACCATGAGTCTTTTCATCACTACACTCATCATATAAAAGAGGCCATTCATCAAGCAATAGAGCAGACAGCAGACTGCTTTAACTGTCTGTGTACTAAATAAGGATTGATCTCCTTGCATTCATCACAACGCTCCTTGGAGCCAAAAGGAGTCGATAATACTTGAAAAGAGACATCCATTTTCATTCCCATTAATCTCAGCAGCAGGTGTCTGGCTGCCAATAAAAGTACGTTATTTGAAATCTACCACAGTACTTTTGAGCCAATCAGAAGAGCCGTAAATGTCATGTGACTAATTATTGGAGAGCTGCAGTGTTATGGATGTCTGAAGTTTATTTAAAGGGTTACTCCAAACCTAAAATGAAAATTTTGTCATTAATCACTTACCCCCATGCCGTTCCAAGCCCGTAAAAGCTCAGTTTCTCTTTCTCTTTCTCTTTCCTCCAGGTTTTCATCCAAAATATAATAAATTGTGTTCCGAAAATGAACAGAGGTTTTACAGATTTGGAACGACATGGGGGTAAGTGATTAATGACACAATTTTCATTTTGGGGTGAAGTAATAATTTAATGCTTTTAAGTGCAGATTCATTACACCCTTTCTTTGTTTCAACACTTTAAAAATGACTTAATGATAAATTAAGAGCACCTTTACTCAAGAGAGAATGCCGGAACATTACTACATACTAAAAATTTAGAAATCAAAAAAACTAATTAAATACTTTGTCACTTTTAATAAATGTTACATTATTTTTAATAAATGACTGTCCAACTAATTGTTACTTATGGTTAAAAAAAGTTATTCTGACAGTGTAAACTTATTTATTCAAATTGTTATTCAAACAATGTTTCCAGAGGAAAAATGTACTACAAAAATGTTTTTCCTTCACATTTTTGTGGGCAGAAGACCAAGTGTTGTCAAAACCATCCACGTTCACAAAGATCCACCACAAAAAAACAACTGAAAACACTGTAGTATGCACACCAGGCCAGTAGTAGGCAATGTCAATGCGCATGATGTTACCATTTTTACAAATACATGTTTTTATAGTTTACATGGAGACTATAATGTTTTTTTTTTTTTACTTGCTTTTTGAAACCCGTTTTCAAAAGTTTGCATTTTCAGGCCTTTCAGGCCTTGTGTAAATTAACATATGCGTTTGGAACAAAAATTAATAAGATTTTCATTACTGGGTGAACTATTCCTTTATATAAAAAAAGTAAAGTTTGGTACACCTCTTACACTGCAAAAAAAAAAAAAAAAAATTGTTGACATTTACGGTAAAATACCGGCAGCTGTGGTTGCCAGAATTTCACCGTTAAAAATATGGTAGCAACATTTTAGGTTTAACAGACTTAAATTCGCAATAAAAAAAACGTATTTCATTAACTGATGTAATATTAATTAACCAGCATATTGAAGTACTAATATCTGTTTTGAACCATTGTAATGCTGATAAGCACCAGGAGCAGGTGGTGGCAATTAGCATTAATTTAACAACATTAGATGTAAAATAAAACCCTAATGTACACAACTGATAAGATAAAAATAAGAAGAAAGTTTTTCAATGAAGAAAAAAAAACTTAAATTTGAAGTGTCATGCAGGGAATTCTGGGAGTGTCAATTTATGGTTTTTCACTTGAAATTCTACAATGACTTTTTCACCCCCCCCCCCCCAAAAAAAACCATCTAATTTTAACAGTATTTTACTGTAAAATTACATTAAATGTAATTACAATTATTCACCGTATATAGTATGGAAACTTACTGATAACCAATTAACAGGTTCATCCTGTAGCAATTTTACAGTCCTTTACTGTTAAAATCACAATTTTTACAGTGTACATAAAAAACAAAAATTAGTTTCCTCTTCTCAGAAAACTTAATGAAACTATCCGGAGTAATAGATTAATATTAAGCAGTCACCTTTGGAAAGCTCAGGCTCTCTGTGTGCAGTCGTCAGACTCTGCTGCGCTGCTGTCCATGGTGCTGAAACAACCTAAGCTGTAAAAGCTGTTCCAACATGTCCCATCGTATTTCTTCACTCGTGTGACGTACATTCAGCCTCAGATTAAATGAAAAGGTCAATGTTCAAGCCTCTGTAGCTCAAGACTTACTTAGCACTTAATTAACACAATCTAACATGACAACCTTAAAATGATAATTAGGCAGTTCTACTTAGTTTGCAGTGATAAAATCATGTCAAAAAGGGTTATGTAAAACAAGGATTTCTTTTAAAAATTAGATAATATTTATTTAAATAGGCTGTGTTTCTCATACTGTTGCGATATTTGGATATAATTGATTAAAATCATAATTTATTATTATTATTATTATTATTATTAAGAAACAAAATTTAAATGTGTCATAAAATGTCAAAATATTAAAATATGTAATACTGTATATAGTTTTATTTAATTTGTATAAAATAAATACAATACAATCTTTAATAAAACAAGAAGAAAATAAAATGGAACGCAAAAAACATATACAATAATATTTACATGGTTTCAGTCATTTGTATTGCTATATGTAGGTCTTTTGCTGAGTCAGTGTTGTGGCAGACTGCTGTGAAAGAAAAAGAAAACTCCTGGCACCTCAAAAGTAATCGAAAAGCACAAGACGAGAATGATGATGGTAACAGGAACATATCCAAGTCACTGAATATCCCGTGGAGGACAGTTAAATCAATAATTAAGTATGGCACAGTCATAAATCTATCTAGAACAGGCCGTCCTCAAAAACTAGAAGAGAAAAGAGAGGCATCGAAGAGACCAATGACAACCTTAAAGAAAACAGACACTTCAGTGGAAGCAGGAAGAAAGTTTGATGGTCTGAGACTAAAGCTGGGCTTTGTGAAACACTGCACATCACCAGAACGTTTGAAACTCTAGGAGACTCTAGGAGAATATTTAATATCAATTTCCTTTACAATTAATCTCACTGATGTGCTTCTTTAATGATTCCATTAATGTTTCTTTCATTATGCCTACTTGAAGAATAATTGAGCCTCACAATATATTCTTAATATATGTGCTAAACAAAAACAGAAGAGTTTTTTGTAACGTTTTAAAGCACTGTTATTACAGAAATATCTCATCATCATTTTCAACTACGTTATAAAAATAACCGAACTAGATTAACTCATAACTATAGTATAACTTGCTATAATATAGCAAGCACAACACAAACAAAACAGTTTGCCGTGACGCTGTAGAATCGGTGCCTGACAAATTGGATCTCTTTTCCTAAACTCAATTACAAAAGCATTTTCTATAAGTCATATTTATGGAATGCATACTGTTCTGGGATGGATCAAAAGAATAAACATACCAAGCCGAATCGATCCACAGAACTGCTTTCACAGAGTCAAATCTATAACATATGCACAGAGTCTGAATATTAAGGTTAGAAAATATCACAAGACTTCTGAAAAATATGTGGTTAATATTGAATGCGGAGTTGTTTGTACTCCTAAATTTTTTATCAAAGGAAATTTGCTTCCCATCCAATATCAGCATTCTGCTGTCATTTCTCGCAGGAAGCATGTTTATCATGCTCATTTAAATGAAATTAAATGGAGAGACTGAGAGAAAGTGAGGGATGTAGAAAGCAGGAAGCATTATCAGGTTCAAGTCTTCTGCATTTCATTTGCCGGCTCGCTCAAGTCAGGGTAATTAGCACAATTTGATTAGCCTCTTTCTGAGCACGCTAATTGAAAATGCTCTCACCATGTATAATCAATATCACACAGTTTTCACACTTAAAGACTGATTATGGACATGAAAACCTGTGGCCACACACACTCCAGTTGCATATTGTTCTCATAAAACCAGCATTTCTTGAGCACATTTAGATGCTTTTCCATTGCTAATTCTAAGTCTCTAAATGAATGAGGCTGATATAGTGCACTTCAGTGTTTATGTGGGAATAACTTCACTTGGAGTACAGCATCTCTCCATCAGTTTCCACAAATGGCCCAATGATGCTTTCAAATCCACCTGGGATGCTCCTACTTACAAGTGCGGAAGTCGTAATTATAATGTGATGGGTGTTCAAGTGATTTTGGGTGTAATAAATTTGACAGATTGAGCAATTTCGTATCTCTTTATCAGTACTTGGCGACAAACACAGGAAGTTTTAAGCACTAATAAAATAAAACAACAAAGAATGCGCAGAAGGTGTGTAATTGAAGTTTATTGGAGTATTTTATCATTTTTGAGACCGGCTGAGAAGGGTTTGGGGTAAGATTTATTTGTGTTCTGGATTAACGGTGGCCTATACAAGATGCATGCTGAATTGTACAGTCAACTTAATTATGATCAATACCAATTTACTTCCACCATGATTCTTCAAATCGACACTGCCTCAACTGTGAGTCAGAGCTTCAAGAAAATCCGGGTAAATACGACACTGCAGTGTGCACTCATCTCGTAAATATGATTATTGCGACGTGACCTAAAGGCAGCATACACATTAGGATTATTATATTAGCATAAGAGAGATGACTTGAAGCTTATGTAGGGAACCAGTAAATCAATAGTAGACTTGCACAGACTCTGGGATAACAGAGATGATAATGAGGTGAAAATGAGAAATTGTAATTTACTACGTGTACATGGAAAAGATAAATTGCCAGTGAGCTTGTGGTTTCTCCTAGTCAGCAATGAGATCAAATGTAAAGGAAATGGGAGATTTTTGTTTTTCAGATTCTGTTCTGAGAAATGGACCCCATTAATCTAATGTCTCAAACTCTACTTAGATTTATGCTAAAACCAAAGACAACTAATTTTAGTCTATTTTTTTGTTCTTCCTACACTTTTAAAAAGAAAGGTTCCAAAAAATGGTTTTCGAAGTGATTCCATTAAAGAACGTTCCAAAAGGAACTTTCTTTTGGCAGTAACGCCATAGAAGAACCATATTTCCTCAACCTTTCATTAATCATTTCTTAGAATATATATATATATAAAAATTTGTAATTGTGAAGAACATTTGAATATTCTAAAGACCCAATCTTTTCCACTATAAAGAACCTTTTGTGCAATGGAATGTTTCCATGGATGGTAAAGGTTCTTCATGGAACCATCATCAGTCACAATAAAGAACCTTTATTTTTAAGAGAAACATTCGAGACAATGTTGCTACTTCCAGTATCATGCAGTAAAAACACTACATAGCATGCACATTTCAACTTTCTGTTTTTCAGGCTACGTTGTAAAGTCAACGTGACCTTCCTCTGACATGAGATCCATCATTTGAGTCCTCCACTGACCCATTCTGAAAGGTCTTTTGAAGGTGTTCGATTGCTTTTATACCAGCCAAATATACAGTAAAAATGAAATGTGCCTGTTTTGACCTTACCTGCAGAATGACTGCAAATTCAGTCTTGTCTCATCAGTTCCAGTGTTGCTATATTGGCTGTATCCACAATTCAGAAGTGACACATGGAACATAAATTGCATTTAAAGGATTTTCCTACCATGTGAGCAATTCAAAGCACCTAATTACGAAGCACTGGATTAACAAAGCTTGGGGCTGGTAAGAATTCTTTTTTACATTTTGAAAATAATTCTCTCATGAAAAATACAATAAAAGCCATACTATTGTGAAATATTATTACTGTTTTAAAATAAGCATATTCTATGTGAATATATTTTAAAATGTAATTTATTCCTTTGATCAAAGCTGACTTTTTCAGCATTATTACTTCAGTCTTCAGTGTCACATGATCCTTCAGAAATCATTCTAATATGTTGATTTGCTGCTGAAGAAACATTTTTTTATCATCAATGTTGAAAACAGTTGTGATGCCTAATATTGTTTTGGAAATATTTTATAATTTTTTTTTTCAGGATACTTTGACGAATAGAAAGTTCAAAAGAACGGTGTTTATTTGAATTAAAAACCTTTTGTAACATTACTTGTTTTTTTGGAAGTCAGTGGGAACCAGAATTGTTCGGATACCAACATTCTTCAAAATATCATATTTTGCATTTTGCGGGGGTACAAAAAAAAGGGTAGTGAATGGTGGCAGTATTTTTTACATTTTCAGGAGGACTTTTAAGGTCTTGAAAAATAATTTACTGACCCTAAAACTAATGTTCATGTCTTTTAACTAATTTAGGGATTTTTGAAATACTGATTAATTTGATGCATTTAATAAGCAAAGCAAACAATTAACTCAACTTTTAAATCAACTGAACTGTAAAAAACATTGTTCATGTGCCTACACCTTACCACACATCTATAGAAAAGAATTGCACGGCTTGCATGTCTATACACACCATTTATTTGTGATTTCCAGCTGATTTGTCGCGCTGACCCCACTCAAGACTTCAGGAAGTGCGGTGAATTTTTAGCTCACCACGGGTTGTAAGCATCTGTGCATTTCTCCAGTCGGCAGGAGATTTGTATTGTATGCAAGACAATGTGTGTGTGTTCTGTAGGATTTTTGCACCATCTCTCTCTCTCTCTCCGACAACCACATGATGCAATTTCCTATCTAATTAAATACTTCAATCAAGCAATTAAACCCTACAGTCAAATTCCCCGCCTACCCATCCAAACATCCCAAATCTGCCAAAATGCCACTTGCAGTTTCTTTGCCTGCTGGTAAATGATCAAAAGCAGCCAGGCTAAAACTAATCTCCAGTCCTATTGGAGACGGGTGCTAGTTTTTTATCTTTAGAAAAACTATAATTTGAGGGGCTGCATTAACCACACAACTGGGCATCATTACAAAGCTGTGCAGTCAGCAAGGAAGCTGAAACAAAAGTATACATCCATTTCTCACACAGGAGGTCTGGGGCACATGTACATACATTTATATGTGTGCAAAGAGACAGTCTTCTGTACACTAACACGCTCGCACTTTCCCGTGGGAAGCAGTAATAGCCGGTTTAACCAGTGGAGCTAAACCTGGTGCTGACTTGAGGCTTGGGGCCCATTACTCTTATACACTCAGCTTTAATGGGATGATCCGTCATAGGGGCGACTGCTCGTGTTAGCTCTTCGCTAATGTTAAACCTGCTATGCTAGTCCATTACTCACTTCCCAACTTTTTTTAATGGGTGATTTAGCCACTCAAGCTAAAGCTAATCCTATTTACTGTGTGCACTTAAAGAAAGACTACATTTCTCTAAAGTGAACGCTTAGTCATGGATCACACAAATTGAAACTCTATTTAGCTTTTATTCATTTTTTTTCACTTTTAATGCTATTAATTTTAGTACATGAAGTTAAATGAAAGGGGACATAACACACAGTTTCAGCCAATCTCATATTAATCTTGAGTACTGATACAGTAGTATTGCATCCTTCATATCTCCAAAGAGCCCTATGTTTTATCAGATTTTTAAAATAAAGATACAACTTTTTACGATTCTTTTAGAAAAAAAGCTGATTGCCAACAAAACACAGAAATATGATGCAGTTTTACTTATCGCCTGAGCTTCCGACTCATGACCAGAAACTTTTATTGCTTGACCACTCCATCTTTCACTATATATATATATACACACACACACATACAAACACACACTATATATATATATCACTATATCACTACACTCTTCATAATTATCCTATGAATGATTTTTTTTAAATATTATTTTTTATATGTCTATATAGTTGTACTATTTCTGTGTCTGCTTTACTGTACATAAGAACCAAACAAAAATTAAAAATATTGTCTTGGCAAATAGGTGTTTTTTTTTATCTTATTTCAGTTAACATTCATATTTTTTCAAGCAATGAAACTGTGTTTTTAAGGTTTTAGTTTTAGTTAACTGTAACTGCCCTGTGATTAAGTGGTCCATGTGTCTTCAGAGAGCAAACTCCTGATGCTCCGCTGAGCTTGTGATGGACAGCTACTCTAAAGCAGCCGAGAACATCCTGTCCACAGTAACTTTGCAACTTATATGTTTTTCACGAATTCAACCACACAAGACAATGAGGTTAAGAAGGTGGTGAAACAGCTGGTGGAAATTCTAAAATAATAATTTGAAACATTATCATAATATGCTCCATTCTGTCAAAATGTAGCAGACAGATAGACAGTCAGTCCAATCCAAACCTCAAATGACACTTACATAGAATACTTTAAAGGAAAGAAATGATTACTGTTAGATTATTATTATATAATTACAAGAATTGAGTTGAACATTAAGTTAAACAAGTCTGAAATTAAAATAGATAAGACTATGATTCTCAATAAAATAAAATAAAATTCTCTATTTTCAACCAGCTATGGAAAAAGTCACTAAAAAAACATCCTTGAATTTGCCTGGTATATTTAAATAATATTTAATATATTAACTACACTTAAAAATACATAAGAAAAAGAAGAATCTAAAATAATAATAATTGAATACAATTATTGTGAATGAATAAATGGGACCAAGAATGTGGAACGAAAGTAAATAGAGCTGGTTTTATGTCGATCAGAAGCTCAGAGATTCAATTCTACAGCAAGTCTCTCAACATATGTCAGGATGCCAATGGCCTGTCCTTTATCTACTGGAGAAACAAAGCATCTTGAAGATAATCCTGCAAACAGAGTTTTGGATGCGTTTCACTTCGTTTGGTCTTTCTGCCAGAATCATTTCATTCTCCATGGAAACTAAGACTAAATCTCTTTCCAATAAACCCTCATGGCATGTTGTGTGCTACACATTCTCTATATAACACTTCTTACCTATATTCAAGTAGATTTTTATCTTTTCTGAGTACAATCTGAGTGGTGTTTGTTCATGCAAAACCCACGGCCATATTTTACAATGCATTAACATTTATGCAATTGCCAGATGATTTTATTCAAAACGACCCACATACCATTCAAAATATTAATAATAAATACAAATATATATATAAACACAAAGTATGATCAATTAAATCACTATAAAATAAAAAATAAACCCAGTTTAGCAAAATCAGTAACCCTGTTTGCTGTGACAGACAAACACTCGCTGTGGAGAGGTCAATTGATTAGGAGAGTTTGTCTGAACGATCACATTATTTCACTGCCAGAGTGTGTCGGGGGAGATATTTCAACAATTCGCCTGTCAGACCGCGGAAAAGTCAGAACAGCATCTCTATAAAGCAGCTGTTATTGTCTGTCACACCGTGGATAATTATCGCCATTCTGAGAAGGCAGATACATTCATTTTTTCCCATCTCTCTCTCTCTCAAACAGACACTGTGGATTTAAGAGGCTGTTGCAGTGCTCTTTTGAGTGACTCTGAGATGCGGCGTTGGGTCATTTCTGCGACACACTTGCCAATCAAACACCAAATCCGTATCAGCAGTCCCCAGACTCGCTGTTCAACCACACTCTCTCTTTCTGTCTTCCCATATGTCATGCAAGCCAAGAGAAAAAAATATCTGTCCTCTCTCCTCTGCTCCCAAAAAAATCAGTAAATTTTTCTGCGCTTTCTCTCCAAACAGATCAAACCATTCTTCTGAAGTTAGTCACACCTTGCCAAACATCAAGGGTTCAGAAATACATCAGATCTTAATTAGTGCTATTTGCTAAGTAAAGCACTATTGCTCACTATTGCTCTTTAATTATATTCATAACATCCATTGCTCCAGTTAACATCTAAAAATATTTGAAGATGATACTTGAAAAGCAACCCTGCATGAGATATTAAGACTTGTTTTTAGAGAATATCTCTAAGTGAATTTAATACGAGTTTCAAGTACAAAATATAAAACAAGTGAAAATAAATCTGCCAGTGAAGAAAGAACAAATTTACTTTTTTCATGCTATAATCAATTAAACCAAGTCTTAAAATGCTGTGCAGTGTTGCAGTTTTTTTCCTTCTGGAAAACAAGTTATTTTTGCCTCTATGCACTTTAAGTGCCTTGAGATTAAAGTGTCTGCTAAATGCATAAATACAAATGTAATGGATTACTGATTTGAACACACCCTTTAACTAAGTATACAACTCCTGTATTTAATCTATATAGCAACTATTGTGCTACAGATATGAAACATATTACAGTCAATCACTTACATATTCTTTTGCTCTTAGTTTAGCTGGTTAGGACCCAGTTTTAACTCCTAAAGTGCTAAGTGCTCGCTAAAACGAGAAATAAATAAATGAAATAAATGCCATTGGGTTACACTAAATGAGGGACCTGATCCACATCCAGAGACCTGAAAATAACAAATCATCAGACCACTCAAAATACCTATATAAAACCACTTTGCAAACACATTGCAAGGCATTAAAACCACTAAGAAAACCTACAACCACATAGCAATGCTCTGGCAACCACCCATTATCTTGTGGGTCGAGTTTTGTGTAGGCAAACACCACTCACATTTTATTGGAAAATGTAAATTCATTTAATCACATTCACACACTAGTAAGTCTTACCAAGTCCATTTTTACACACATAACAGCACAAGCGTTTCTCATTCCCTCTCTCTCTTCTCTCAATAGTTAGTGTTAATGGATATCTGTCAGACTGATGGAAGTGCTCGCGGTTATGAAGATGAATGTGTATCTGGTTGTAATCATTGATGACCAGCTACCTCATCTCCACCATTAGTGCAGCGCTCTCTCCTTTTAAGGGCCCTTACTAAAGCTCTGGGTGCACTAATGAGATCTGCTCCTCACCATGGGATGCCTTTTAAGGAACGTGCACAGATATTTCATCCCTCAGGTCACTGGAGAGCACATTCAACCCCAACTTTGATTTCTCAAGAGGCTCTAGAGATCAACTGGTACTGGAGGCATGTCTGTCTGTTGATGCTATACGATTTTGTCTTTTTTTATTTGTGGAAACCTAAGTTAAGACATTAGGAGACAGGTGTTACAAGTCATTTAAGAATCAGCTCGGTCTTAGATGTGTCTCCAAAAATTAACAGAAAATAAATAAAATTAGATACTTTTTGAGCAGGTTAGTTCATTTACTGCAAATCGTGCCGTTCTGAGATGCAGAAAACAGTGTAAATTAACTACTTTATTTAGAAGTCAAATTTGTGCAAAAAAAAGTGCTACGTATTACATCTAATAAATTAACTCCAAAAGGTTGACTTATTTATTTTTGCTGTTGTTGCTAAACATGGTATATAGTAATATTGAATGGGACACTACATGCATTTTACCTTTAAGTGGCTATAAATATCGAAATCTGTTTGCATTGCCTGCTAAATTTGGCACATTTGTAAGTTGTCTTTGGTAGCTTTCCAAGTAAAAGTATCATTGAATGCTGTACGTAAACTGTACATATGACAATAAAATCATTGACTTTGACCTTTTCCAAAAAGTCATTCAAGTCATTCGTTGAAAATTCATGTATTTTTTCATATATGCATATTATATTCACAGAGAGTGTGAGCAAATGTCCTTTTGGTAAATGTCTCCATATAACTTCATTCCTAGAAAGAAGTACTGACATCTCATTTGTGGTTACGTCCCTATGGGGGTTCCTTCTAAAACTGAACCATTAAAAAAAACACCCACAAAGCTAGCTGAACCCAGGTTTGGTTCGCTTACTGTAAAAAGCCTGAGTATGAAAGCTCACAGCTCAGGTCCATCAATTAAAACACTGAAGGGTAAACAGCAAGGCTCTAAAACTCTCCGACAGCTCTGTCCTGAAACATATGCCACCCATCAACCCGAACACTTTACCTCCTAGCACGAAATACCCACCTAACAGCGCTGGCTAGTGTTTAAAAGCCACAAACGCCAGGTAGCACATGGGCTAATGCTCTTTTTAGCAGCTGCTAGCAGTGTGAGCAACGATAAAGTTGCTAGCATGACAGCTGCCTTTGGCTATAGATCTGAGCGTTGTGTTGTGTTGGCTGTAATAATGAATGATGTTAGACTGTGGGTAGTTCAGATCAGAGCGTTTCAGCATCAGCACAGCTACACAAGGCCTGGCGGTAAATGAAACGCAGCACCTTTTAAGAAGCCTAGCGGTGAGGCCGCGTGGCTGCTGGCCAGACCGAGCATGTGCGCCTGTGAACTTGCTAGCGCGGATGCTAAACTGGCTCTTTTCCAACACAACGCTGGAAATCCATGTTCAAACACCTGGGTGTGAAATGCAACACTGCTGCCGGCAGACAGATAGAAAAAGAGTGGAAAAAACAGATCAGCTCCCTCTCCTCTTCATGCCTAATGGAAGCATTTTATTTCGTGCTCACATTTATGCCATCACCCGAACCTACTGTATCTCTCTCTATCAGGTGCTTTATAACTTATCTATGCGTAGGTGGACTTGATTTCATTTTTATCATCACAGTAGGGAAAATGAGGTTGACAGTGCAAATTTTTTTATGTTATTGCACACACACACCCATTCAGCACAGAAAAATACTTTTGTATGCATTCTGTGTTTATGCCACTGCCGATGAATTAACAAAGCTAAATTCTTTATTAAACCTGCTGAACCGTTATCAATGCATATGTGACATCGCGATCAGCCGCTGTCTCTGCCAGAGGGAATATAAGGTCATTACTGCTCTAATTTAAATCTAAAACAGCAGCAGATAGCAGAACTTGTGTGTGTGATGAGAATCATAAGAACAATATGACAAATGCAGAGTTAGTCAACAACGAGAAACAACCTCTGGTCTCCATACGGAATGTCATTAGCCTTTGGCTTGATTTTCCAGGCAAATAACATCCTTGTGTC
The DNA here is from genome assembly GCF_963082965.1 of Carassius carassius. Classification (NCBI taxonomy): domain Eukaryota; kingdom Metazoa; phylum Chordata; class Actinopteri; order Cypriniformes; family Cyprinidae; genus Carassius; species Carassius carassius. The sequence continues at coordinate 3,269,005 of NC_081795.1, forward strand.
ACACAGGCTAACTTTTGCAAATCCTTGTCCACTGCAGATTTTTACAGACAAACACCGTCTGATTGGCATGTAGAGCAAACAAGCACATTCATTTTGGCTTTATGCATCATGGGTTGCTAGGTAACACTCAATATTAAAGGCTTTAAATTTATCAGCAGACAATATTGCATATTTAATTGTGCACGCTCATTTTCCCTTTTTTAACATTTACTGTAGATCACATTTAAATAAAATAAAAAAGTATAATATTTTAACTAAATAAATAAATAATTTAAATGAATATGTAAATAAAATTAATAAACAGCACTTTAATGAAAACAAGTTAAAAATAAAGTAAAATATAAATATTAGATGATCAAAAATTAACAAGGAAATAAGTTGAAACAATATCACAACATTAAAACTTAAAACTGATAATATAAAAAGTTTATTGAAAATACTATACTATTATAGTGTACGACTAAAATAACACTGAAATCTCAAAATGAATATAAAATTGTAGTAATGTGCATTAAAATGAATTTTAGAGAATTTAGTTGAGCGTTTTCTTTTTACTTTATTTAGACAAAAAAGTATAGAATTTTTATATTGGGCATAACAGAAATACTTTTCAGTTTATCAAAACACAGTAAAAAAAATAATCTGTAAAAAAATATCAGTGTATGTTTTAAATGAAAATACTATACTTTTACTACTAAATTTATTTTAGTTGAATTGTCTTACTGGCCTTTTTTGTAATTGAAATTCACTAGCAGTTTCTGAGTGAATATTGTTAGGATTTCTAATCTGAAATAATTTTTACAGGTAAATTGCTAGTAAATTTCACAAATAATACAAAATAGCAATTAACATGTTGATCTGAAATAGAAAAGATGTTGTTTTTTGTATTTATGACTTTTATCATTTTTACAGTGAATCAGTCAGAATTTTATATCAGTGCCAACTAAGAAATGGACTCTAAAAGTGCTCAGTGGTACCTTATGGAACTGGAAAGCTCATCTGTAATGCCTTGAAATGCTGCCTTTGTAGACAGTTCACTGGGGTTTGGAACAGAGCAACAGTGAGTTCCAGCTCGACTCGTGAGTGAGTGAGAGAGAAAGTGAGAGAGAGAGAGAGAGAGAGAGAGAGAGAGAGAGAGAGAGAGAGAGAGAGAGAGAGAGAGAGAGAGACTGCTAAACACACACACACACAGACAGACACACACACACACACACACACAGACAGACACAGTGCGAGTGAGGCATGCTGCGGCCTGACATGCTTTGTTGGAGGTTCAGCTCAGAGCTGCAGAGGCACAGTAACAGTTTCTGGGAAAGTAGAAACAGGTCGCTGAGATCTCCACTCTCCCAACAGACTGAGACTAAAAAATACACAGAAAGAAACACTGTTTCTGTATTACTTGAGCTCTTCCACTCAGCCGCAGTCAACAGGAACCTTTCAAAAGCTAACAGCCAAAAAACCAAGCTTGTCACGATACCAAATTGTCAGTGTTCTGTATTGTATACATACATATATACATAGAGAGAGAGAGAGACCACAGTAAATCTAATATGCTATTGAATACACAGCCTAATTTGAAAAATTATATTTGAACTAATATTAGTAATAATTGTATTAAAAGTGGCACTTAAAATTTGGTTACTGTGAACTTAAAGTGAACAATTTTTTTTTAGCTAGGTTAATATAAATTAATAAAATATATTAATGCTAAAAAGTATTAATAGTAATTAATAGTAAATAGTATTAGAAATTTGCATTAACCAAGATTATTAAATGCATTAAAGTGTGGTTTGTTGCCATTTTATATAAGTTACTGCATAAACTGCATTACTGCATTAATGTTAATTAATTTAACCTAACCTTACTATACTATATATGGTGCTAGTTTAATTCAAATAAGCCAACAGCAAGCATTCAAGTATTTTTCTAAATAAATTTTGTGTATTTTCACTAAAAATTCCTGATAAAAAAAATGTAATTGCAAATAATGTTTTTATTTATAATTTTTTTTATTAATATTAACAACAATGGCAGGTCTATTAGGCAGCATTTACACTGCAAAGCCCATATTTTAAAACCAATACAATATTTATTTTTATTCACTTAAGACAAAGTGACTATGTTCACATTAATACCTCACCAAGACAGGCATTTTGGCCAAGAAACACATTCATATGCTTAGTCACACCAGCCTGCTTTATACTTGAGAGAATAAAGTAGTGATGAAAGGCCCTGCTTTGTGCAGCCATGCACATCAAAATTTATGTAGCTTGCATCCTATTAGATGGATTTCAAGCAAAGATAGCAAAGTAAATGCATTGTTTTTAAAAGCGAGAATAAACATGCCAAACAATATTAAAAGCACAGAGTTTTAACCCGTAGAATAACTTGCACTCAGCATTTCAGTCTGAAAGTGCATTTGTATTCATACAATGAATAAAAATGCCAAAACAATACACTCTTTAATGATTTTACTCAAAATAAAATTGTTACTTGAACATATTTCTACATACATAAAGTAACTCAACTACAGACAAATATAAATCGCAAACTTAAAATAATGTTTGTGCAGAACCAGAGAAAGAAACAGCCAGTATAAATTCAGGTCATTAGGCGTTTTGTTTTTTCCACTTTATGAATTTGACCATAAGAAAATCATATTCCTATTCTGTGTCTCGAAAGAGATATGTTTATACCCAATATAAGTGCAGACTAGATACACTCATATGCAAGTCAAGAAGAAAATCTATAAAAACATAATTATATACGTCTTAATATCATACTGTAGGTGGCATTGCTTCTTGAGTAAGTTTAACATGTTAAAGGGTTAGTTCAGCCAAAAATAAAAAATTAAGCTATAAATTACTCACCCTGAAGGTGTATATGACTTTCTTCTTTCAGACAAATTCAACTGGAGTTATAAAAAAAAAAAACTTTGATCTTTCAAGCTGTTTGATGCCACTCAGCAGGGGTTGCAATGCATCAGGTCCTTAAAAGTTGAATAAAAAGCTAATCCATTAAAAAAAAAATGTCTCACATGGCTCCAGGGGGTGAACAAAGGCCTCCTGTAGTGAATCGATGCATTTTTGTAGGAACAATATCCATATTAATCACTTTAATTTAGCTCACAGTTGTAAATGAAGCAGTTCCAGGGGAATGACATATGAGGTATGCTTTGTGCATGCACCACTCAGAAACACAGCGGAGAGATCAAGACAAAACAACAGTCACTAATTAGAAGTACAAGAAGAGGATTTGTAAAGAAGAATGTCAGAGGATTTCGATATGAGCCAAGAGGATATTGCTAAAGTAAGGAAACTTTGCTACATTTGATCCTTTTAAATCTCTTAAGATGTAAAACATCAATGAGGTGAAATTAAAATGCTAAGGTGGAAGGTGCATGGTGGCAGTATAAAGGCAATTGGTTCCACAGACGGGGGGCAGTGACTGAACAGGCTCTGTCACACTTAGTTTTCAATCGAGAACGAGGGACAGATAAAAGAGCCCTGTCAGTGGATCTTAAAAGTCTGGTAGATGGCAAAGGGATAAGATCTTTAAGATGGAACTTGATTGTTTAGAGCAAACTAACACCAGAATCTTAAACTGAACTCTATAACATGCACCGGAAGCTAGTGAAGAGAGGCTAAAATTGCAGTGACATGGTCATACTTCTTTGCCCCAGTCAGCAGCCTTTCAGCTGCATTTTTGTACAATCTGGAGGCGTGAAAGTGAGTTAGACCTGAGCACAGTGAATTACAGCAATCTAAACATGAGGTAATAAAATCTTGAATACTTTTCTCCAAATTCTGAAAAGACAAAAATGATTAAAGTTAGGAGATGACCGGTAATTGATAAAAACTGTTCCTAATGACACAATTAATGTGTTTGGACAAACATAATTCTGAGTCAATAATAACGCCCAGGTTTCTAACCTGTGAGGAAATGGAGGTGAAATGATTGCCCAGCTCCTTAATATTATCCAGTCTCATTTTTTTGGGTGTAGTCTGAAAAGTAGTGATGGAAAGTTCGGTTCTTTTCAACGATCCGGTTCTTCCGAACAATTCAATTCAATAAACCGGTTGAAGAAAATGGTTCACCGGTTCTTTTGCGCTCAACCTAATGGCGTCATTGGCGATGATTGCCCTTGATTCAAGCCTTCGGTTTACCTGCGCTCATAAAATTAGCATAGAATCAGTTCAGAATCAATCACCAAAAGAATCAGTTCGGTTCAGATGCTCTGTGTGTCAGTCTGCTTTACACTGAATCACACATGCGCAGTATCATCAGCTCCTCGATTCTTTTTATCTGGCTCGGTTCGGTGTTCATCTTCAGTTCTCTCTTCACAGCAGTTCAGTCAGTGTACTGTTTGAGTGCATGAATTACTCCGGGATATTGGTTTGTTTGAACTCAGAGGGAGTGTCAGCAACATTAAAAAGGTTAACAGCTTAAGTCATTTGTGGATTAATGCGTATTGGAGACGCGAACCGTTTAAAACGAATCAGTTCGATTTGGTGAACTGGTTCAAGAAGATCTAGTTACATCGAGTGATTCGTTTGCGAAACGGATATGACAAACTGCTTTGTTTTGAACTCTCTCACAACAGACATGGAAGGGAAGACAATGCTGAATAAAGTCGTAGTTTTTGCTATTTTTGGACCAAAATGTATTTTCGATGCTTCAAAAAATTCTAACTGACCCTCTGATGTCACACGGACTACTTTGAAGATGTTTTTATTACCTTTCTGGACATGGACAGTATACCGTACATACAGAAAGTTCTCGAACTAAATTTAAAATATCTTAAACTGTGTTATGAAGATGAATGGAGGTCTTATGGGTTTGGAAAGACATCAGGGTGAGTTATTAATTACATAATTTTCATTTTTCGATGAACTAACCCTTTAACTTAAAGCAGCAGAGGTTTACACAGTCAGACACATACAGCACGACAGATCAGAAAGACATAAGAGAACAGAAAGGGGGTGGATGAACAGACTGAAAGACAGAGATGTAATCTGCTGCGTGAGACAAGAGGAGAGATAATGAGCAATCCAGCAGTCCGTCGGCACAGGAGAACCATTTATCTGCAGGGCAGCTGTGTGCGTGCGATGTGTGCCAGAATTAGTCGGACATTCCGTCACGTCCATTTCCCATGCAGCACACTGACTCGGCACCCGCTGATCAGTAATGGCAGGTACACATGTGCACTTCATACACGTGCAGTGGTGCAGAAACAAGCACATGAGCTCATCTTTGATTGTGCCGTCACACTACAGTCATTTAGAGTCAGAGAGTGTTCAATACTGAACACGTTTTAACTGTCTAAAAAGAATAGTTCACACAAAAAATAACATTAGCCTATAAATTCATTCACCCTCGGGCCATCCAAGATTAGATGAGTTTGTTTCTTCAGCAGATTTGGAGAAATGTAGCATTACTTCACTTGATTAGCAGTGGATCCTCTGCAGTGAATGGGTGCCGTCAGAATGAGAGTCCAAACAGCTGATAAAAACACTGGATGTGTGGATTACTTGTGGATTATTGTGATGTTTGGACTCTCATTCTGACGGCACCCATTCACTGCAGAGGATCCACTGCTAATCAAGTGAAGTAATGCTACATTTCTCCAAATCTGGTCCGATGAACAAATTAATCTACATCTTGGATGGCCTGAGGGTCATTTTATTCATGTTATTTATTCCTTAAAGCAGAACTGAAAAATAACCAGCAGTAAAAAAAAAAAAAAAGATTTTAATAGCTTTATAGTTCCTTGATGGCTTAGATGGAGCTGTATTTAAGAACTGGCAGCAAGTTTGTTCAGATAAGTAACACAGAGTCTTTTTAACTGAGAGTGCAAATAATGAACGATTAGTGAGACAGAACTTTTTATTCAGATTGCCATTAAACTGACATTCTCTTTAGGCACAGACCCCGTAGTGCACTAAATTACTGCAGAACACTTTTCAGAGCATTTGGCTAATACAAAATGAATCCAAAAGATTAAATGTCTAATGTCTAGTGCAGATTTTTTTAAAGCAAAACAAAATTGTTCCCAGTATCTCATGTTGAGCAATTTTGTCTCATTTTAGCACAAACGCTGACACCTAGAACTTGATAAAGGCTGGATTTTCTGCAAGTTAAGGTCTAACACACACAGAAAAAGACACACACACTCTTCATTCCGAATGAAAGGAGCATATCTAGTAAGGGAGAGCGCAATCTGTCTCATCCTCAGATGGCACATCCGCAGTGCATTCACAGACCACCTGATGCATATTGCACACAAAACAGGCACTTTCTCAGCCTGGCAAGCTCTAATCTGGTTGGCTGGCAAAACTCAAGATTTCAACAGATGCATTAACAAGACACCGGGCTGCTGCTCTAAGAGCTTTTGAGGAAGAACCATATCACTGAATTTTGCCAGGTTAATGGCATCAGCTCATGTAAGTTTTCACAGGTTTTTTTTGTTTTCTTTTGAGCTAAAATCAATGGTAAAAATCTGCTTAATCTAGTAAATTACAAAAACTGGGAAGCTCTGTTTATAAAGTAACTTTTACTTGCAAATCTGATGCTTTGGCAGTTAAAATAACTTGCAGCAAGAATATGACAATACTGTATGTACAGCACAGATGTTGAACTGTCATACAAGGTTCATTTGTGTTAAAAAATGTGGGTGTCAAAATACAAGTTATCAAAATTAGCAACAAAATCAACAAACCTAAACTTTATAAAAATGCAACTTTATTATTCTACTACTGATGCATGTTTTAAAAGAAAATAATTGTAACGTCTTTTATAGAATTTTATGTTCTTTGTAAAAATTTATTTTAAAAAATTAAAAAAAAATTTCTTTGTAATAATTACAATTTTTGAGTGAAAACTGTTTATACACTTTTTCTTATTTTTTTTCCAGTGTATGCTTGGACCTGGCAACACTTGTGTTGCCATGTATGATTTTACTTAACTTTATGCTGAAAATTACTCAAATTTGATGATAATTTGCTGATAAAGGCTTTCTGCTTTAGAATCAATCCTTGAGAGCTCTCTATAAATACAGTATCACAATAATTCTAATATATATGCGCTTCAGACTTTCATTTCAACTTAAATTAAGTACAAATGTAAAATATACATAATATAAGTTTATACTTATTAAATACAAAATCTTTCTGTTTCTGTTACTTAGCACGATTATTTTCAGCAAATATTATGTAATACTATCCATTCGGTATTACTTTCAGACATACACACATTTTCCAATAATGTCTTGCAAGGTTTCTGTACAGCTGGTCACGCAGAGGCCTGTGCCATTACTTGAATGAGTTGTCAAGTTGGTCTATTATGGTCTGGGATTAGAAGCAGCTCAAAAAATGAAAACCAAAAAATGAATGAATTGTTTCGCTGAGCAGAATAGAAAACATGGTGGGTTGGAGGGGGGGGGGGTCCCTTTGAATTGCTCCCGAATACAAATTGTATTTTTAATGCTGATAATCCATTAATTGTGTTAATATTTAGTTCCAAGAATCTTTTATGAAACCAAATGATTCCTCAGTAATTCAAACGCCAATAACTTAGCAACAGACAATACGATAATTTATATAGAGACAACTTGCATCCAAAAAATGATTAAATTAGCATAAAGGAGGCTGTGTATTCACACTTCCTCTGTGTCTGTGTCACAGTGTTAGTGTGTGTGTGTGTGTCTTCTCTCTCATCTATACTGAGGTATCTGACCTGATCAATCAGCTGTGAGATGACACAAGCCCGCCCCTCAGAAACCTGTCTGCTGTACGTGTGATAGAGAGTCAGGGAGAGGTTGATTGTGTCTTTCTGTACATGTCCTTCAACACAAACTGAAATCTATGTACACACACACACACACACGTATATTATTATGAGATCTCCCTCTCATGCATCACAGATATGCATTGTGTGCATTTATGTATTGTGTATAAACTAGTGGCACTGATAATGGGAGAAACACACTTGCAGCTTTCAGTCGAGTGAAGAGAGTTTGATGGCATCAATTCTGCAGTTTAACAACTCAAATAAATCCTAGTGTTGCAGTGCATCAGCAGAGCAGCTGAGCATGGATGAGGAGAGCTCATGAAAACACCCAATTACGTACATACTAAACCCTACAAAAAAAACACACACACTTCCACACAGCAGATATAAACATCACAAAAATCCAAAAGTAATGTGTGTTTGTAAGAAACAAATCCATTATGGAGGCATTTTTAATTTAAACTGTCACTTCTGGCCAAAATGCCATAATTTTGGTATTTTTCAGTCCATAATCCAAATCTATCATAATGCTTCCATTTCCTCTGTTGTCCTCCCACATCAAAATCCACCAACCTTTTTCTTTAGAACTGTTCTAGACTGTTTTTGTTTGACCTGTGCATATTTCTCTCTTAATTCAGACGAGACCGCTTTTTCACTGGAGAAAGCAATATTACAGAGGCAAGAAATATTACAATATTTTCTGATGGCACCCATTCACTGCAGAAGATCCATTGGTAAGGCAGTAATGTAATGCTAAATTTCTCCAAATCTGTTCTGATAAAGAAACAAACTCATCTACATGTTGGATGGCCTCAAGGTGAGTACATTTTCAACCAATTTTAATGTTTGTGTGAACTATTCCATGAATGTTTTGTCAGATTGGAACTTCCCTAAAGTATAGCTGAGTAAACAAGCACACACACATGCTGCAGCATCATTATTTAGTATCCTACTGTACGAGGAGTTGCTTTTTAAGGAATCACACTTGTAATCAATAACCTCTTCTTTCCAGCTTTCTCTCTCATTAACATGCCCCATTCACTGTCTGTGAATGCACGTGTGTCTGCTGGCCAATTGCCACGTTTGGGAACGTATTGGAAGACTGAACTGATGTTCTGTTCGTCCTCGGAGTGATCCGGGCAGCTTTCCAACATGTGCATGTTCACATGTACATTAGAGGAAATGTCACTGGCTTCCACGTATTTAAACCCTACAGAGTGCCAACACTCTTTATATCACTAACTGAGTTGTGCAATTGTGTGCACATGCATATTTGTTTTTGCATGGATGCATGAACATGTAGGCTGTGTGTTTGAGAGATAGTGTGTGTGTGTGTATGTGTGCATTTCTGGTGGCCAAATCCTCCAGATGGGTCCAGATGGCAGTTTGAATCTGTGAAGGTGTGGAACAGACTCTGTGTGAGCATTTTGTAATGCCCGAATGCAACACCGTCTCCTGAGATGTGCATGTGCATCTGAGCATGTGTGTGTGTGCATGAAGGGAAAACTTGCACGACTGTCTGGCTGTGATTTTTTTTTGTGCTTTTTTTGTGCTTTTTTTGTGCTCGCACATTGTTTGCATGCAAAACATATTTTACAAGCCAGGTGTGTCTGAGTATGTGTAAAGCAGTTGAATTTGTTGGGTTGCATAGACCAATAAAAAAAAATGAAGCTGCTAAGAAACAACTGCTTTCACCTGCCTCGCATAGACTGATGTAATACACATACTGCTTCAGAACACTTAGGGAGCATATGTAGTGATAGAGTTGCATATAGAGGAGATGAAAAACAATATGTTGATGAGAGTGGTATGTCCAAACGTACATACTCAGTGTATATGAATTTGAACACAGCCTTATTTTTTTAATGTTAAAGTACTTAAATTTAAAACAGCACTATGCCTGCAATCCAGTTATAATCTCAAAAATGTTGTTATTTTACATTTGTAATCCAATAAATAAGGGTAGTCTGATCAAATAAGTCAAAAATGTATACAGTATTCTGTGTGTTGATGTGTCCTGCTGTATATTGCACATTTTTGCACATTATTCCATGCATTAAAACAATTTGTATGTCATGTACACTACATATACTGCAAAAATTAGTATGAGAAGTATAGTAAGTAATTATGAACACAGCCTGGTGCATCATTATTTAAAGCTGCCCTTCTTTCTTAAATAATATAATAAATAAATAAATAAAATATTGAATTAATTTATTTTACTCTAAACATTTTATTAAAATAGACTAAATAGACTTAAAATAAATCTTCAAACAGAGGTTTGGAATCTTAGCATTACTATTAACCATGTTATTATTGTTGCATAATGAAATTTAATATTGGATAGTCCATACAGTAGACTGCATTATTTAGTTAATAATCAAATATATAGCTTTTAACTGCAATGCAATTACTTATAAGAAAATAATGTGATGAAAAAATGCAAATGATAATGTGCTTGTCCTGTACATTATCAAAGAAAGAAATTAACACACTTTCCAATTAACAGAGCAATTCAAGCTTGAAATACAATCTTAATGTTTCAAGTGATTTGTTTTTGATTGACAAGATATCTAATACACTTTGTTGTGTTTGTCTATATATACTGTATATATAAAACAGACTCAGTCTCATTTATGTAATATGAATATGAATATGAATCAGCAGGTTATCAGTGTGTGGGTGTTTGGATGTGTTTGTGAGGGTTGTGGCATTGTGTTTGAAAGAGTGTGAAGTCAATTATTCTTGCTGGCTTTGAGCTTGTGCTGCTGTACCATCTTGCCTTTGATAAATTAATAATCCTTTTGAAGTGCTAATCCCAAACACTCAGCATGATTCATGCCATCCATACAACAAGTGTCTCTCTCAAAGACATACACCCTCACCGATCATGTAGCTTTGTGAATATGGATATACTGATGGAAACATAAACATTTATGAGCGGCCACATGCATGCATACATTAGCATATGTTTGCCCAAAAACTCTACAGCTACAAAGATATATTTAGGCTGCAAAAGCACATGCATATGCATTTATTCCCTTTTAATTGATATATTAAGGAGAAATAAAAACGTGTATAGTTACTAGTTTAAAACATTATAACTGCATATACACTGAGTGCACAGGACTGAAGTGTGGCTTCATCCACAGCTCCACCTAGTGTTGAAAACATGATCTGCTGAGGAGATCGCCTATAGAAATATATATAAAAACGTTTGTGTCAAACAAAGGCTTTGTTAAAGGTAATTGCTTTTTCTCCAGTCTAACTTCTTTTGCTCATAAAACACTGCAGCAGCATTTTCACATGACAGGTCTAAGGGTTTGGATTGTAAGGGAGAGATAGTTTGACAGCCTCAATATGAGTTTGGCTTTGTTTGTATTTGAGTAAATTGATTTCCTACAAGCAATACTTCACCCAGAAATTAATATTTTGACACCATAACCCATAAGACTCTTCATTTTTTTTTTGTAATACCAATGTTTAGCAGATTGTTTGAGGTGATCTTTTACATATAAAAATGGATAAAAAGCACTATAAAAAGAATTTTAAAAGTAGTCTATAAATGCATGCACTTTATCATGTGTTTTGATGTCATATATAAGCATTATGTGAAAAACGGACCAAAATTTAAAAAGTGTTCTTTATTAAAATCTTCACTAAGAAACATGATTGCCATTCACTTTCATTATAAGGAAAAAGAGCAGTTTTGACATTCTGCAATAAATAACTGCCATGTTCAGTTATACAAGGTTATGCAAAAACAAAAGTTACACATGACGACAGAATTTGTATTTTTAGATGAGCTATATATTTCAAAATATCTATACACAGTATTATAACCGAGAAGAGGCAAAAATACTAGTTTCTATTACTTGTAATTAATTACTAGATTAAAATAAACCAATCTGGAACAAAAAGCTAACATCATGCACTAACATTAAAATGTTTTATTTTAATAAAAATAAACAAAAATGCATTAAACAGATAAAAAAATGCTGTTCTTTTGAACTTCAAATAATCACAGTTTCTCATAAATCAGCATAATAGAATGATTGCTGAAGAATCATGAAGAATCGAGTAACGACAAACATATTCACCAAGAAAACAGTTAATTTAAACTGCAATAATGTTTCACAATTTTATTGATTTTACTGTATTTCTGATTAAATAAATGCAGCCTTTGTGAGCAGAAGAGACTTAAAATATGTACATATATGAAGTATTTACAAGCACACACACAAGCACAAACACTTCACTTCAAGAGGAAGCAGTATTCAGAAGGAATAGCAAGAAGAGCTGCAGTGGTTGCTTTTATTTTTCTGAAACCCTAGGAAGACAGACTGCCTGCCTGACTAACACCTTCTGCTCTATCAGCAGTCACACATATCTCTGTGTGTGTGTAACCCGTGTAGAGACAGATACTGGCCTCTAAAGCATCTCTTCTCATTGTGGCATCCTTGTTAACAGAAATCCTAGCCGTACAACTCCCTCATGATGTGTGAAAGCACTGGCATGACATCCAGCACTTCGGCTCCGGACTTTAATTGAAAAGGACCATTCTGAAATTGATCCTCATCAATTAAGCAATTATCATAGCATCACAGCCCTTTAATACGGGTATCCAAGCAATTATTGTGAAGATAACAAAAGTCCGGATCAATTCCTACAGTGAAATTTAGCTCAGGCTTACAGTCACCAAGACAACACAGAAATACAAACCACATAAAATACCTGGAGACTGCAATCGCAGTCTGTCTTTCTCTATTGTATGGGGATTTTCAGTGCTTTCACAGTTTTCTTACTGCCACGTTCTATTTAGTGAAGCTCAGCAATCTTGTTCTGCACAGTAGAACTATATTCTTTAACTTTACTCCTTGTTATGGATGATTAAGGGAATTTTGCCTTTGTGTATATCAAATCCTGTGGAACAGGAAGTCATGGCTGGAAAATGTTATGCTTCTAGTCCCCCTGATGTGCTAAAAAATGTGAATATGAATGGTAATATACTAGATCAAAAATCTAAACGATGCAGATTCATTTTCACAGCTGCCTTTGCTCATATTTATCAAAGGTGCCAATATTAGTGGAGGGCACCCTATATATATTTAAATATATTAAAATAGAAAAGTTTGTAAAACAAAAAAATATATATACTTTTGGAAATGTATTATCTTGCCCCTTGAAGTATATTTTGTGCGTTTGAATGTTTAAATCAATTAAAAATATATTTCCTTAGGCCGTGCTGTTTATATTATATATTAAGCTTTTTTTTTTTTTTACAAATATTATGTACTGAATAAAATATTATAAAAATCTAGTATAATATAATGTTGCATTTCAATTTGCACACACAAAACTGTATTCCACCAGTATACACAGCTCCTTCTGAACGGCTGTCAGTGTAAATGGAGAAAGATGCTTTTGTAGTCAGATGGTGAAGCTACAACATCTGCTAGCAGAGGCTAACCGGTCGAACTCTGACCCCTGTGTTCCCCTTGTGAACAGGGACTGGAAACCTGGTGATGCTCTTTAAATAATCATATGGCAGAGCTGGAGTCCCGGTCCTGAGACCTCTTGAATCTACATTAACCTGGCCTTCATCTGCCTCGGGGTCTAATACTTACAGCAGAGTCCTGGTCTGGGTCTCTGCTAATGGTCAAGATCACAGTCTACTTACAGCAAACTAATGGTGATCATTAACAGAAGACCACTCAAGATCTCGATCATCTGGTGGTCTGGATCTGATGGCAGTTTGTAGTGCCAGTACTAAAGTTATATTTAGATATAATGAGGGAATAGTACATTGAATTTTTAGATTAATTCAGAAGAGACTCATTTATGTTGTCAATTTTAAATGAATGGAATGTTCAAGTTAAGGTAGATGCTGCAAATGTTCTTGTTTACAGTGACAAACAGAATAGAATCAAATACAATTTTAAATAAAATACATAAACATTAAAAATTAATAAAACATTTAATAAAGTTAAACTAAAAAAATAAATTCAAAATTATTTTATAATGAATAAAATATTAAAATTAAATAGTAAAGGTAAATGCTGCAAATGCTTATTTACTAGGGGTGTAACGGTACGTGTATTCGTACCGGACCGTTTCGGTACAGGGCTTTCGGTACAGTGCACGTGTGTACCGAATGACCGAAAGTAATATTTTGTGTGGAACATAGGAACATTTTCATGTTTCCAAACGAACATATTAAGTGGCAGAAGTCTCCGCGTTCAGCGCAAATATATATATATATATATATATATATATATATTTTTTTTTTTTTTTTTTTTTTTTTTTTTAAATATGAGCAGGCCTACAAACTGGGATTGGTAATGCTGCACTGTTATCATAGTTATTTATTTATATTTTTCATTATATTTTATTATTTGATATTGGTTTGAGACAGAGTATTTTATTTAGTGGAGAACTTTGCAGCATTATTGTATTTCTTATTAATTTTATATATATATATATATATATATATATATATATATATATATATATATATATATATATATATATATATATATATATATTATTATTAAAACAAATTGTTAAAAAAAAGTTTAAAGTAATAAGCAACCTATTATTTACAGTGACTTACAGAATAAAATAAAATGATTAAATTAATTTTATAAATAAATATTTTTTAAACAAAAGTTGAACTCAAATAAAGTAAATTAATTTATAAGAAAAAATAAAATAAAAAAACATAAAAAAATAATTAATATTAAAATCAATATCTGCATCAGTCACTAGAGGGCACTCTCATTAGACTTTCTAAAGATTCATTGCTTCAGTCACAGGACATCTGTTCTACATTTTCCAGGAATTAAAGAGCAGTTAAACACTCCCTTTCTTCTGTGGGACATCTTATTACATTTTGATTTAAACTGACTCCCCTTTATATTATGGACACGTGTTTTTCTTGGATTTAGTGGGATTATATAAGTATTGATGATTATGGCAGTGATTAGCTTGGTTTGAAGAAATCTGGACTGTTTTTGGCTGTTTGTTTTATTTTTATTATTACTGTGCCATTTACAATAAATACACAAATGGATTCAAGTCGAACAATGTCCTTTGATTTAACCCATGTTAAAGCTGTGTGCCAGCATAAATAAATCATCCCTGATCTTGTGAGTTGTGATATATCTGATGTCTATAATCTCATCAAACGTCATGAAAACAGCACATATTCAGCTCCACTCAACAAACTCAACTTCTTCAGTGAAGGCCTGCAGCTATATAAACCTCATTAACATAAACCTCATAATAAGGGCACAGCTCATTTATAAGCTTGCCAACTGGATGCCTCACTCACTATACACACACTGAAGATACTGAAGACAAACAGACTACTCAACATTATTATGTATTATATAATATAAACTGGAAAATAATAGTAAATAATAGTAAAAATAAAAATAATAGCTTCCAAAGTTTGAGGATGGTATAATTGTTTTTTTAGATAAAATTTTATTTATTTCCTTTCATACAGCAAGGATGCATTAAACTAAGTAAAAGTGACAGTAAAGACAATCCTGGAATAAATGTTTCATGATTTCCACTAATATATAAAGCAGCACAACTGTATTCAGCATTTATTATGAAAAAAAGTGTTTCTTGAGCAGCAAAATCTCAGAATGATTTCCGAAGGATCATGTGACACTAAAGACTGGAGAAATGATGCTGAAAAATTAGCTTTGCATCACAGAAATAAATTACATTGTGTAATTGTGTACATTGTGTTATTTTAAAATTGCAATAATATTACACAACATTGCAGATTTTACTGTATTTTGTGATCAAATAAATTTCAAAATCTTGCCGACCCCAAACTTATGCCATTCATAACTGTTTTGATGATATTCCTCATCTCACAATAATAATGCTCTATATATATTTACACAGAATTTTAAAGCAATGATTAAAGCAATAGTTTACCTAAAATTATGTCATAATTTGCTCCATATTTTATTATTGAAGGGAAGGCTATGGTTTAGATCAATAAAACATGCTATGAAATGGCTTCAGAAGAAATATATCAAACACGAGGACGTAATTTTAGGGGAAAATAATAACCTAATTTTAATATTTAACTTTGCACAGGTTGATAATGATCGAATCACTCCAGTCTCACACTGTCAACACAACACTTAACTATTCTGGTTATACTTTCAGAACAATGTGACAGTGAATCGTAACTGGTGGATTGTTTTGTTGCTGGGCTGTCAGTCAGAACAATGTGAACGCGTATGCTTTTCAGGTCTCATGAAGCTCTGACACTAATGAGTGTATCACTGCGGATGGTGTGGGTGTTTCAGAACGGATGCTGCCTTCAGTCCCTGTCTGAGATGCTGGGAGGGGGAAACTTTGGACTGCTTCTAATTATGACAGATAAAAGAGAGAGAAAAAAGTTTTCAATTATGTCTCTCTTAAACCCTTTCCAACTTTCTAGTCTTTGAGTATTTTTTAATTTGATCCACAATCCTTAATTTCTTTCTCCAGTCACGACAAAGCTCCAGTGCAAATAATCAAGTCAAAATTGCATCAGGCAACATTGCTACAAATGCAACACACATAAAAAGTTAGAAACCTCTAAGGGAGTGTTTCCAACCCACATTACATTCCAAAAGATCCAGATTGCTGAGGCATTCTGGCCATCATTACAACATCAGCGTCGCCCTTCCTTTAAATATGCATGATCAGTTCTGCTCTTCTCTCTCGACTGTGGAATGATCAAAAGCAGAAACATGAAAGAATCTCACACTTTATGAGAGCAAAGATTAAACAGTAGGCATGTAAAAAATGCTGTCTGAAAAGTTCAGATTAAATTATAATTCCCAAATACCAACCTTTTCTCTTTTTTTTTAACCATGATTAACCAGTTTTCAACAAAATACCATTGCTACTATAGCTAGTTATCAATCAGATAAAACTGAGGTCATTTGGTGTTCTGAATCACAGTCAATAAAAAGTTAAATAAAGAAAACAGCTTTTGACTTGCAACGTTTGAAGGATGGCAAATTGCCTCAATTTTAAAGAGTTAGGTTTCTGTTTACACTATTTACACATCACTTCTGAACACTTTTTTCAGATTTCTCACATCAAAATTAAAAAGAAATCGATAAATTCTTGTTAAACAACGTTAAATGCTCTTCTGATTCTAATTGGCCAGAGTTTCTGTGTGCTTTTCCTCATTATAAGTTTTGTGGTAAGTAGTTTCCTTATTGCACAACTCCACTTTTTGCTGAGCAGCCATGATGTAATATCTGGTTAGTTACTCACCAAAGCTAGTCCAACTGATACATCTCCAACTGGATCTGTAGGTGCAAACCTGAAGAGACATTCTCGAATGTTTGTGTTGTTTTGAGAGAAGCTATGAACCTGCAGCAACATCAGCTGCACTCCAGCGGCAGCGTGCTAAAGTGCTTCCACAATGTCTCCACAAGAGGGCGACACTCATCGGTATACAGTTCAATACAGACAACAGACCCATAACCAGGATATAATTACTTTAAGTTTAAAATGTGCGCATGTGGTTTTAAACCCATTCAAATTCAAGTATAGTCACTGAAAAATGCTCAATAACTGTTGTTTTATGTAGCAGATGGGTTGCTTGTGGACTCGTTTAATGTTCTGCTGTTGAGACATGTGGACACGGGCTTTAAAATGTGTTTGGTTACAAGTGACAAACTCAGATCCCCATATTAAAATCCAAGATGTTTAAAAAGCCTTTCATGTCTATCAAAATACATTCTTTTAACAACACTGGCGAACAATATCTCATTGAATATTAGCCTTCAGACACATCTTTGGCTTTTGGCTGAGTGACAGAAGACAACCATCACCAGAGAATCCTCTTTTATTAATAAATACGAAACAGCTGCATACTGTAGCTTTCAGAGATTTGAAATAAAGTGCCACACATATACATTATATTGCTCACTATCATTAAAGCGAACTTTGAGATTAAAGCTCTGAGACTTTGGTTCAGATGTCTTTTATGAAAGCTGGTAAAACTTGGCAATCAGCATTAACCCTTAGCATACCGTTAGTCTGCTCTCTCAATTCAAATTGACCTCAATGATGCACTGGGTTTCCAGACCGGTTTTAGAGGGCCACTGAATTAAATCCATCGTTATACAGAACATTTACATTAATTAGGGCTGCACTTGTGAGAAACAGGGGCTTCATTAAATACTTGAACATTTATACCACACTTGTCATTGTGTTACATAATAAAACACCAAACCAACAGTGTTCATTTGAAAGAAATGAAGCCCAAGTTCACTTTTCAATATGAAATGACATTTATTAGGCTTTAAACGATCAAATTAACCAATTAAAAAACTAATTATTTGGACTTTCAGACTTGGATTATGTTCATATGAACTATATGTGATCGATCTGATGTGTCTGCCCACTTAATAAATATCACATTAACACCAGTTCATCCTGAGAAATTTCTAATATATATTGTTTGTTGATTTCACCTCGTTTGAGATTTTTATCTATTACAGTGAAGTTCATAAATTTTATGTATCATTTTATTTTAGGGTGTTTTGCTGCTATTTATAGGATGCAGAGAGAATAGTGAGAGAAATATAAAATGGGATCAGGACGTGAACCAGGTCAGACTCAAACCAACCTATGCCACAGCACTAGCAAACTTTAAATGTGTGACCTTAGTGTGTATATACTTTTATAGACCTCTTCTAAGATTGGAATATCCGAAACGACACGAAAAACAAAACAAAAAATCAAATAGATCCGTTCAAAGTATTTTGCATTAGGCTCTGATTTATGTGTCTGAGATTGCCAGTGACATATTTTCCATTTTCTTCCAGTGACATTTAACCACAAATCAGTTGTCACATGCTGCAGAAATAAACAGCTGGATTTACAAAGTGTATGCCTGTTCTCCCAAGTTATTCACAATACTGCTGTATAAATCAGTTTCCAAGCATTATAACAAAAACTAAGTTCAGCTGAATCTTTACTTTTGCATAGGCCAAACACACTTTATCCATGTTATTTTAACTTGACTCACTCTGGAAACCTAAACCATTGTTTTTAGAAAACCAGTTTAGCCATAATGAGCAGAAAGATGTGCATTTTACAAAAACACAAACAACAGCTGAACAGCCTCTTCCAATCTAAAATGGAAAATCATACAAATTAGATGATTTATTTTCAAACAGAGAGTGCAAACAAGTTACACAAGACAAATAATGCTGAAATGACACTGACAAAAACCTTGGTTCATTTCGATATGGATATCACTGAAAATAATGATCACTTTTAGTTAGGTAAGGGAGTCAGACGTTGCTTCAGTGCCTCGCTGGATTCAATTCAGTGAACAATTCATCAAACCTGTCTTTTTGAACTAATCATTCTTTAGTGACTTCCTTCTGGTTGGGCTGTATGGTTTTGATTCACTAAACTGAACTTGCTCATAAGAGTCACCTGCACTGAAACAGAATTAGCTCAACTGTTTAAGCTGTTCATCCACGATGACTTTATTAGTATGGTTATGTGAGGTATTGTTCATCATTGCTGTGTGAACATTTGCCTCAACATTGCGCTCAACAGCTCTGTGCACTGCAGTGCTTCTGGAAACCGCAATCTTTTTTGCAGCAGCAGCAGCACTCAGCTGAGGGAACTGTTTAGTGTACAAAGCTGAGGTGTACTGCAGCTCAGGTGTAATCAACCTCTGACAAAGCTGACGAGTGTCATTGTTTAACCCCAGTCGGAGGTTATAACCTTGAATAACTGCTACACCATACTGAAAGGGCTTCAGGGATGAATCCTGGACATGCACAGGATCTACCGCCCCTCCTTCCTGAAGACACATTTTCTCAAGCGTTCTCCTCTTTGCCCTCAGAAGCATAACTTCCTGTTGGAGCTTCGCCCGCCCGAGTGTGGATTCTATGCGTTTCCAGAAAGTGGCATTAAAGTGCTGATACAATCGCCAGTCAAGTGAACTCCACTCTTTTAACCGCTCTGCAGTCTCTGTCCTCAAGGGCCTGCGCGAGCGTTCACTGCGACTGTTGAGGCGGAAAGATAAAACGTCATCCAGTGACCAGCAGAGGGCATGTTTTAGAAGCACTAGCGATTCATCAAAATACTCCGAGATGAGGATCAGCGGAAAGTCACGTTCCACAGCGGCGATGACCTCGGCACTTCGTTTGTCCAGCTCTATGTTTTTCTTAGGTGCTGTATTATCCAGACCGAAGTCAAAGGTCAAAATGTTACGTGCATAGTGGTTATAAGGCACAGAGGCGTTGTAGCTCCGCCCACCCTGGATCAGGAACTCCTCAAGGCTTTTGACAGCACGGAAAGCTGGGATTGCTTTGTAGTAAACAAACAGGGATTCCATCATCGCCACTGGATTCCGAAGAATGGAAAAGTAGAATGTATCTTTAGGCATCACTTTCCTCACCTGCAAGTCAGAAAAGACAGTACAGACTTATGAATAAAATCTTTTTAATGCATTGTCATTTTTTTTTACCTTGTGCTGCAAAAAAACAGTCACACTCCAAATAATACATTATAGATATAAGATAACAAAAATTAATTAATAAAAAAATATGAAATAAAAAGCATTAGATTTTAGCATTAGAAAAAATAAGTTTCCAACTCAGTTTTAGGTCTTATTTGTAATATAAACCAGGTGAATGATAATGTCTTGGCTTAATATCATGAATATTATATTATTTTTCCGATCCTGCAACAGCCTCCAAAGGCTGGGTAATGTGCTCTCGGACTGACCTCCTGTGATCTGAATCTCATGTGATTGCACAGGATGTGGAACTCCTTCACACTGCGAGACCGGACACCCTCCACAAAGTGTGCTGCAAAGAATGTTGGGTAAAATAACTGGCTCTGCATTTTCGCTGGCAAGGCAAAGGTCAGATTATGGCTTTCCCCATAACGATAGAGAATGTTCAGTATGGTGCTGCTGGCAGTCTTGTGTGTCTTGAGGAAGACGATATGGTTTTTGGGCTGACACATGACAGTGTCGTCAACTAGTGATTTTACTGCATGTTTATCAGCTTTGTCATCAGAGGGTGGAGGTTTTTTCATTTTTGGGATCCTTTTGGGGAAATCTGGCCTCTGCGGCTTCTTTGGAAAATCTATTGGTGGAGCTGCTTTGGTAGTGCTAGAACGCTTTTTTCTTGTATCCTCCAAGACTTGGACCCTCTCCTCTTCTGAATGAGGGTTTTCACTCTGGTCTTTTCTTTGTATGAAAGGTTGCTGGTCTAATAGTTCCTCAAAAATGGCTGCTGAGACAGACCAAAGATTTTTCCAGTCTCTGTGCTTTATGGGCCCGTGCATCTCTGCAGGCATTCTGACCAGCTGCTCGCTCACAACTTTCAATTCCTTGGAGCTCCTGAGAGTGAGAATGAGAATATGAGAGAGAGAGAGATATGCTGTCCCTTATGGAACCAACACAAATCAATCATATTTTATGGCCTCTATAATAAATTCCCTTTAAATGTAAATATTGTCCCATGCAAGCTGTAAAATTGGAGTCAAATATAATAATATAATTTTTACGTTTATAATTAATTAGTAATTTTGACAAGATGTTTACATTACATATTGTCCAATGCAAGCTGGTAAATCTGAGATGTTTATAATACTTCTTATATGTTTATAAGTTTGTAACTTGGTCAGTTTTTTTTTCATTGCTTTTAAAACAAATATCGTTCAATGCAAGCTGTTAAAAGTAGATTATATTCATATGACAGCGGTTCTCAATTCCAGTCCTCCACACCCCCGTTACGCACATTTTGTATGTCTCTCTTTGTTAACACAGCTGATTCAGATAATCAGCTCGTTAGAAGTGAGCTCCGTGCATGAACTGTGTTCCCATTGACATGGTCCCTACACAGTGCTCATTTCTCCCTGAGCAGGGGAAATCTGTTCAATTTACCTCACTTCTGAACATTCATTCTGCGCTGTTAAACGTCTTCACAAACGAACAAGTGTGACATTTATAAATCTTTAAATAAATACAATTTAAATGCACGTCTCGCACACTGCAATGCACTTTAAATGGAACATATACATTCTCTTCGAACTGGAATCAAGGCGGAATATCCTGTGGTGTTCACTCCTGTGGAGCAGTGATCCTCATATCTGGCTTGCGAGAGGGTTAGCTCTAACCCTAATCATATCTTCAGGATCATTAGAAAATCACAGGTAGGTTAGTTTGATTAGGATTGGAGCTAAAGTCAGGTCCACAGGACAGTGGATCTCCCGAGCCAGATTTGAGGATCATTGGAGTAGAACAAACATCTGAAGCGATAAAAGTGACATACAAAATGTGCAGAGTAGGGTGGCGCGAGGACTTGAATTGAGAACCGCTGTAATATAATAACATAATATGTTTACAATATATGCTTATAATAAGTTTGTAACTTTGACAATATATTTGTATTGCCCTTAATTGAAATATCGTTGAAAAAAATAAAGTTGAAAAGTCTTCCTCGGTCTGTTTATAATGTCGCTGTATAAGTTACCATGAGTTACCTGGCCTGTCGGGCGACTCCCATCATCTGCAGAGCCACGCAGAGGACCGTCAGGACCATCAGAGAGAACCACATGAAGCGCATGCGACTGCAGCACGCCGCTCTCACGCACCTGCAAACATACGCACAGGTTCAACAGCAACAGTGCATGTTAGTGAGATATGTGCATGATATATGTGCATATGCATTCTAGCTGAACAGACGATAAGGTCAAGTGTAATGTGACAATATAAGCGGCGTGTGAGATCATTTGGTGATCGACTATCTAACCGTTGAACCATTGTGTTCAGCGACGCAAATATTGCGGAGGCATCAGCAGTTCCTGTTATTAAAGGGCATACTTGGAGGTTAGACCCCATTAAGAAAGAAAAATGCACTTCAGCAACGCCAAACCGGAAATTGCGTAACGAGAGGGCGAGCGCGGTCATATAACCTACCACAGATGCATGCGGTTTTCCTCTGTATATGTTTATATTTTTTATTATCTTATGAATTAATTGATTTATTTATTTATTTATTTATTTATTTATAGTTATTTGTCTTTGTGTATTTAAATTTGTTGGTGAAACTTTACAAGGTGCTATATTTTTCCCCCTGTTTATAAAGTAGAGGTTCTAACTGTTCTGTATTATTTTTAGAATTTGTTTAATGTTTGATGCATAATAATAATAATAATAAAAGATTTATACCATAGGAAAACATTGGATCACAATGACAGATCAGACACTGAGGAAATTGTAAATGTTTATTTAGACTCCAGCCATATAATTATGATGCTGCTTTGCGGCCGAGAGCAGGGATAGGCAAGGCTTAGACAGAACAGTCAGAGATGACAAATATGGGTTGTGTGAAGACCAATTTGGTGCCCTATATATGGAAGTAAAATAATGACTTATGTCTTTGAAACAAAAAAGCATGCTGAATAGCACTAACTGAAAAATAATGCATTGCATTAACAGTACTTGCATTTTAATGCCTTGAATTTCCAGGGCTTGCATTGTTAGGTCCTGAAATTTTATATAGTTGTTCATTTAAGCTGTGAATATTTCAATTGAAAATATTTTACACACCTTTTTATAATTAAAAAATCAATAATTCATATTCACGTTCCAGAATTCACTTCCAAATATTTAATCGGTTAAAAAATACGATGTATAATATTCGACAGGCAAATTTCGGTCCATTTTATTTCACTTTCCAAATTCGCTTCCACAAATTCAGTGGTTAAAATTCTGCAGATAATTCGCCCTTTCACATCCGGGAGCTGCAGGAATAGCAGTAGAGCACAGAGGCATGATCTCCAACTGCTGTCAGTTCCTCACCAGCAGGTGGTGCAAGCGGCTTCTGATGAAGACCAAAGCAACAGGTGGATTAAGTAATACAGTTACAAACACTGATCTGCAGAAATTAAGCAAGCGCTAAGTAGAAGTTTTGATTATCGGGGCATGTGGAAAAGCTGATTGTGCGTATGTTTATTTCAACCTCTTTGCTGTTAGGCTACCAAGTAAGCAGCATTCAAAGGAGATTATAATGGTGTTTTACCCAACGCTGAATTACAGAACTAACATTACATCTAAGGAAGACACATATTGTTTTCGGTTGTTTAGTTTCTGTAACTTTGTGTCATGGCTTTTGCGTCGCTGTGCTGTAATACTGGGGATCCCCTCACGTCACACTCCAGGATTCCCCAATGACGAGTAACGCTTCTCAGTCAAATAATACTGTGATATAAGACCTCAGATCTCAGAATAGATTTTGTTGATGATTATGCAAACTATATACAGGCAAGCAAATTGGGTCAAAAAGAATCCAATGCGCTGCATTTTCTTTATAATTGATTTCCATTACCGCTGATCTATAAAGTCGACAGTCACACAAAGATACCAATACCATGATTAGTTTTAACAATATGCAACCAATTTATATTAACATAAAAAATGAGTTAAAAACAATCTAGGTATATTCTGAAAATTTAAACTGAAGAAATTATTGACGTGCTACCGCACCCAAGGGACCGTCTGACAATTCCACTGACTGGGTTAAAAGGTCCAATGTGTTTTAATTAAAATGTTAAATTACACAGTCAAATTCTTAATCTTGTATTTCTCATAGTGATTTTCTACAGGTGAGATTTTGCCAATACCTCCCTTGATATATTTACAGTAGGCTATACAATTATTTACATATTAAAGATCCCTGGAAAAGGTTTTCATGTTCCAACAGTTGTAGTAGGCTACATTGCTAGATACAAGACTGACTTACTAGGGATGGGCGTTTTCCACAAATATCACATTTGAATATTTGAGCTCACAAAAAAAAGAATATTCGAATATTCGTTTATTTAAATTAAGTTTAATGAGTCAGACGTTATTTTTCAGCAACATTTGTTTTCGTCATTTTGAACAAGCTTACACACAATAAGCTTGAACATTACACATCGTGTTTTGTAGCTGAAAACCTTTAACAATGCATGCAAAGAAATAAAAGTACAGATTAAAAGCAAAGAAATAATAATAATAAGTGAACAAAGAAAAAACGTAAAGCAGCCTGCAGCAATTAGGATATTGTACACTTAACTTTTAAACTGTCAGCAAATCTTTTTTTTCTTTTTTTCTATTGTTTTACATGTTCTTGTTAAGAAATATGGGCATGAAAACATGATCGGGGGAAAGTCGGCTCCTTAGTCTGTTAACAATAAGGCCGGCCGTGGAGAAAACGCGCTCTGACGGCACAGATGTTGGCGGGACTCACAAATAACGGTGTGCTAAGCGAATAAGTTTTGTGAAGCGATTCGTGTTTTCGGTTCACCACTGAATGGGATCCTCATCTGGTGGAATACATGGCTCCAGCAAGAACTGTTCCCACTCGTCTCGGCTGGACTCTCTGTAATCATCGCTGGAGAACTGGCTCAGCCTTTTCCGATGAGTGGGCATTGCATCCGCTTTATCGTTGATGATGGCGGCTGCATCCACACCACTCGCATCAAGGAAAATTTTCTGATAATGTTAAAAAAAAGTGTTTTTTTTCTTACTTCTAAATGGACTGCATTTATATAGCGCTTTCAACAGACCACATGGCCATCCAAAGCGCTTTACAATTTGCCTCACATTCACCCATTCAAACACACATTCACACACCGACTGCAGTGTCTGCCATTCAAGGCGCCATCCAGCTCATCGGGAGCAGCTGGGGTTAGATGTCTTGCTCAAGGACACCTCGACACTTGGTCAGGTGGAGTCGGGGATCGAACCACCAACCTTCCGGTTTGCAGACAACCTACATGAACCACTGAGCCACTGCCACTGCTACTTCTCTCATGTTTTCATCGAGAAACCTGAGATGTTTGTGCCGAGGGTCTAGGGTAGACACGAGAAGAGGAGTTTTCACTGCATTCTCCAAGTTAGCGGTGTTTATTCGTTGCTTGAGAGATGCCGCAACAATGTTCTTGAATTCGGTCACTTTCTGTGATTCTCCATGGCATATTTGAAGTAGAAGACCGCAGTTCTTTTAGGGGGCATTCACATATCGCGTCTTTTGCATGCTCAAGTTCGTTATTTCCAATGTAAGCACGCGGTATGCGCGCTCATAATGGATGCGACGTGGTCCCGTTTTTTCCAGGCGCGTCCGCACAGCATCGAGTTAAAAACATCTCAACTTTCAGAATGCCACAAGCGCACCGCAGGTCATGTGACAAGAACTAAACATTCAGCTTCATCCTTTCCCGTAAACGTTGAAAGCTCAGCCAAGATGAAGGACCAGCTGATCATAGTTGTATATGGATTGCCATTTTGAAATAAATTTAGTAGCAGAGCTACTGAAAGCGATTTTTTTCTTTTGTGCTGCAAATCCATTTATCCTTTGCTGAAATTTCCGCGTCTTCATGGAGAGAGCGCGTTATTGTTGCTTAGCTTCAGGAGCGCTTCTGCCCGAGCGCTTTGGAAAGAAGGAGAAAGTGGCGCGCATAGCCTTTTCCACGCATTATTAGGCGCGATACGTGAATGGCCCCTTATTTATTCATTAATTTTTTTTTTTTATAAATTAAATAAATTATTTTATATATATAACATGCACTTTTTCTTGTTCCGTAACTTGCGTTCATATCCTCATCTGTCTGTATATAGTTTGCATCATCAGTAAGATGTGAGTTTGTCTTTTAATCGGTGTCACTGTTAGTGCGCTGAGCCACGTAATGCGTTTTCTTTTCTTTAACAAGAAACAAGCAAATGCAAAGTTTAAATATGCCCTACGTTTTATTAAGAGGAAGGAAAATACAATGAGGTCGGATTTTCTGGCAAGGAAGCTGCAATATAATAGTCCAATTGAGTTCTGGAAAGAAATCAAAAGAATGAATAACTGTAAAACATCGTTACCAATGAATATTGATGGTGTCAACGGCGCAGAAGAAATTACTCAGTTGTGGCAGAAACATTACTATGAGCTGTTTAATTGTGTTAGAAGTAAGTCTTTTACAATGGGTGACATTGACAGTAATGAAGATGGTAGTGCCTATTATTTACACTAGTGCCACTAGTGTACCACACTAGTGCCTATTATTTAAGAAAAAGCTGGTAAGATTAATAGCTTGGATAATTACAGGCCTATAGCTTTAGCCAGTATTTTATCTAAGGTTTTGGAGAGGATTATATTGAATAGGCTAGAACATTTTGTCTTGAAATCTGATAATCAGTTTGGCTTCAAACCTAAACATGGCACTGATATGTGTATTTTTGCCCTAAAGGAGGTTTTAGATTTATATAACAGGCATTATTCAACAAACTTTATGTGTTTTATTGACGCTTCTAAAGCCTTTGATCGGGTAAATCATGAGAAACTATTCTACAAATTGTATAACAGAGGGGCTCCCAAATATTTAGTGAGAATCATGGCCTTTTGGTATGCCCATCAGTCGATGTATGTGAAATGGGGTAACTTTATGTCTGCCTCATTCAATGTAAGTAATGGAGTTAGGCAGGGAAGCATCTTATCTCCCTTTCTCTTTAATATTTATATGGATGATTTATCAAAGTTGTTAAACGAATGTGGAACAGGTTGTATGGTTGGGGATACCATTATTAACCACCTCATGTACGCAGATGACCTGGTCATCCTTTGTCCATATAGTGCTGGTCTTCAACAGCTACTAAGGGTATGTTCTCAATATGGCTCAGACTTTGATATTACGTTCAATTCTAAGAAGAGTAATATAATGATTGCTAGAAGCAGGGAAGATAGTAAACTCTCATTTCCTGCTTTTTATTTGTCGGGTATTTTACTTAAAGTGTGTGATGAGGTCAAATATTTAGGACACTATATAACTGATGATCTGTCTGATGATAGGGACATTCATAGACAGTATTGTATGTTATATGCACAGGCTAATATGCTGAATCGCAAATTTAGTATGTGTTCACCATCTGTGAAGACTACACTTTTTAAAGCTTTTTGCACTCCGATGTACACTGCCCACTTGTGGCGGAGTTATAAAAAAAGCAATATGCAGAAACTCAATGTGGCATACAATGATGGGTTGAGGCTGCTGCTTAAATTGCCACGTTGGGGCAGTGTGAGCCAAA
This sequence comes from Carassius carassius, assembly GCF_963082965.1. Taxonomy (NCBI): domain Eukaryota; kingdom Metazoa; phylum Chordata; class Actinopteri; order Cypriniformes; family Cyprinidae; genus Carassius; species Carassius carassius. Next base: position 3,296,918 of record NC_081795.1, read on the forward strand.
TGTGTGTAAATGTTAATGTATTCACGTGTCCTGCCAGACCATTCTCATCCCGAGGCGTCATATACTGACCCTTTGACATTTCGTCAACATCCTACGCACATGGCACCCTCTAGCGTCAATATTAGAAGCAGATAAAAATGGGCCAGAAGGCGCCTGCTAGCAGTCTAACCCTAACCCTCACCCTAACCCTAACCTTAACCCATAATCTCTGTCTCATATTGACGCTAGAGGGTACCATATGCGTAGGATGTTGACGAAATGTCAAGAGGGTCAGTATATGACGCCTTGGGATGAGAATGCGTTAGTCCTGCTGTACTCAGGAATCTCATGTACAGATGTATGTGTAGATTAGCAGAGTCATATAATAGCATCATGGCAACACTAGTGAACCCTGCATTGAGTGCAGTTAGGTTCACTTCGAGATTGGGGAACCATTGGCGTTTTAGTCTATATGTTAATATTTGAACACTCTTTTTGTGTTTGTGGAATTTTGACTGTTGTAGTTTTGTATTTTTATGTGTATGTTTGTATAGTACTATGGACCATTTTTATGTATGTCCTGAATAAAGAATATTATGATGATGATAACAGATTTCTGAGGGAACCGCGTGAAACCTTGAGCGTTCGTTCATATTTTACATCTGCTTAACTGTCTATATAGTTTGCATAATCATCAATAAAATGTATTCTGAGGTCTTATATCGCAATATTAGCTGATTGAGAAGCGTTACTCGTCATTGGGGAATCCTGGAGTGTGACGTGAGGGGATCCCCAGTATTACAGCACAGCGACGCAAAAGCCATGACACAAAGTTACGGAAACTAAACAACCGAAAGCAATATGTGTCTTCCTTAGATGTAATGTTAGTTCTGTAATTCAAGCGTTGGGTAAAACACCATTATAATCTCCTTTGAATGCTGCTTACTTGGTAGCCTAACAGCAAAGAGGTTGAAATAAACATACGCACAATCAGCTTTTCCACATGCCCCGATAATCAAAACTTCTACCTAGCGCTTGCTTAATTTCTGCAGATCAGTGTTTGTAACTGTATTAACGTTACTTAATCCACCTGTTGCTTTGGTCTTCATCAGAAGCCGCTTGCACCACCTGCTGGTGAGGAACTGACAGCAGTTGGAGATTATGCCTCTGTGCTCTACTGCTATTCCTGCAGCTCCCGGATGTGAAAGGGCGAATTATCTGCAGAATTTTAACCACTGAATTTGTGGAAGCGAATTTGGAAAGTGAAATAAAATGGACCGAAATTTGCCTGTTGAATATTATACATTGTATTTTTTAACTGATTTAATATTTTGGAAGTGAATTCTGGAACGTGAATATGAATTAGTGATTTTTTAATTATGAAAAAGTGTGTGAAATATTTTTAATTGAAATATTCACAGCTTAAACGAACAACTATATTAAATTTCAGGACCTAAAGATGCAAGCCCTGGAAATTCAAGGCATTAAAATGCAAGTACTGTTAATTCAATGCATTATTTTTTCAGATAGTGCTATTCAGCATGCTTTTTTGTTTCAAAGACATAAGTCATTATTTTACTTCCATATTGGCAAGATTTTAGCTAGTGCTCCTTCTGTGGCAGCCAATTTAACGACTGATCATTCACACAGAAACTGCATATATTCATGATGTAAAACAAATTACATATGAAAAGACAGTTGCACGAAAAAAATAAGTAAACAAATAAATTGAAATTAATTCAGCTACTTGAAGTAGAGAACTTTATCATCCAAAGGCAGCTACAATACTAACATTTAAATCTTATTTTTTTAATTTCAGAAATTCTTAAATTTAGGGATGATTTATAATGTATTTAAGCGAAAGACAAGATAGAATGAAAATATATGAGTAAAGGAAGAATATGGTTAGTTGCTTTATTAGCCTATATTTTTTATCTAAATTAGACTGAATCATTTCAAAACCTAAAGCAAAAACTGAATGGTCTGAAATTAGCTTTGTGAAATTAGGCTACATAAAACAAACAGCTGATGGGCTTAATGATAATGCAAATTCTCTCTCTGTCAGCAGGTGGTGCTTAAGGAACAGCAGTGATGCACTGTTTCCTTGAATACAGCTGTTAACACTAAATGCATTATACTGAGGCAAGATGAAAGGAAAATGCCATCTAAACTGTTTCGTAAGACAGTCAGTTCCCCTCAGAGATACATTCATAATTTGCACATTGTGAACAGTGAGCTTGCTCTGTCTGCTAGTGCTAATGTATTTTCTCCTCTTTTTTTGTCACACCAGCCCCCACGGCAAATGGACCTAGAGGACCCCACCTCCTGGAGCGTGAACCTGTGGGAAATCCTCAAAGCAGAAGTTGGAGAAGCACGGTGTGTCTAACATTATGGAGGAATGGAAGAGGATCCCATTGCCTAGGAGGATTCAGGCACTGCTAGATAACAATGGTGCTCACAAAAAATATTGACACTTTGGACACTGTTTTGACATGATCACTTAGGGTGTACTCACTTTTGTTGCCAGATATTTTGAAAATAATGGCTGTATGTTAAAGGCATAGTTCGCCCAAAAAATGAAAAATAAATTAATTACAGATAGTCATCTACCAGGTTAAAATTAGACTGCAGCTGTCATTGACAGCACTTTCATCAAGTCACATACACACAGAGAATGTTTTTCTTCAGACCAAGGAAACCACTAGTGCTGAAACAGCAGTCCTTCAGCACAAAAAACTCCAGCAGAACTGTTTAAGATCCAAGTTACTTCACAAAAGACAGAGCAAATCAGTCAGGGAACAGAAGGCTTTAGTGTGTTAACAGACTTTGACAGCTTCATTTACCTATTCTAATATATGGTTTACTTCCTATGGCTTGTTGCAAATGACTACCTCTTTGCCTAATTTACTTTGTGTCTTCAATGCAAACCACAAGAGATCCAGTTTAAAGTATGTGTGGGTTTAAATTAAATTATATTGTCTAAATGGACTCCTGTTTAAGCATCCACAAGTTCATTTCATAATGAATACAGTCAAGATTACAAAACTAAACATATTTTCTTGTGAAAATATGAAAACAATACTTTTTAATGACCATACTGACTTGCATGAAATTGAGTTTGAAATGAAAGTCTGCCTTTAATTCATCAAAAGATGAATAAAGGAGTGAGGTAAACAGCTTTAAACTATTTTCCAGCATGCTAACGAGAACAGCCTGTATTTATCCCTCTAAAAGATTGTATAACCTCATGAACAAGTTAACTGTTTAAATGTTTTATAATAATTGGAGGGCATGAAGACTTGGTATTGTCACATTTTAAACAATATTCCTACAGGTACTGAACATGTATGAATGTTAATCCTCAACATGTTTTGAACTGTAAAACATCACAATACATAGTTTTTCCCCCTCATTATGAAAAACAGTGACTTAATGGAGGCTGTGGTCACAGAGAGAGAAACACATGCAAACAAGAGGAAAATTTTTTTAAAAAAAAGTTCCCTTCAGCCACAGAAACATCTGGAATAGGCAGCTCATTTATAACAAATAGGCACACAAAACACACTTGTATGCCAGTTTTCCATAATGGTATTTAATTATTGAAGTGTTAGGGTGTGAATAAATGAACGCATCTTCCCAGTATGTCGTAATGCATCCATGGACCCCAACCAGATTCAGTATCTAACACAAACATCTGTTTCTTCAACAGCCTTTACACGCATATGAAACAATGCTTTAGCTTAAATGCACAATCGAGTATTGGATATCATAAATAAACAGTAAACAATGAAATGCAACACTTTACATTATAGTTTCCATGTTACTTTAAGTAATTAAGCAAACATGAGATTTCTGTTGAAGCTCCAAGCACATCCTACTGTGTCCATTGTCAGTTTAATATACATTTCAAATGTCTCAAAATCTTTATTTTTTTAATGATGATATTAGCACAATCACTGATCAAAAGGACCAATAGATAGTCAACCCCCCCCCAACCAAATTCCATCAAATGTATTCTAACTAGTTGATTGAATATATAATATTTTTACATTATAATTAAAAATTACCTTACATTAGCATCAGCTAACAATATTTTTCAAATAGACTATTATAATTTTGTAATTCATACTTTTTGCTAACGTCTTTTTCATTTTAAGCTAAAACAGTCTGTACTCTGATTTTGCTGTAAATGTATAAAGCAAATTTTTTTGTCAGACTGGGGGCCTTTTGCTCCATCTGTGGGGCAAAATGCTCCCTTTATACAAATACAATTTTTGTTATAAATCTGATAACATGAAAACTCTGGACATTTTTCATACATGGTTTATGTCATTGTCAATAAAATGATGATACCTACTTTAA